>NC_086454.1:133920563-134113063 GCF_028390025.1 Pseudophryne corroboree | reverse complement strand
TCAGCGGGCATCGGCTCAGAGGCAGTAGCGGGCATTGGCTCGGTGGCGGTAGGGGTCATCGGCAGGATTCGGCAGACATTATGGCTGTAGTGCCTCACCACACGCCACTGACCTCACCGCACGCCACTAGTGTGTGGGACAGTGTGCGTGTGTGTTAATTGTGTGTGTGTGGGACAGAGTGAGTGTGTGTAAATTTTTGCAGTCCAGTGTGTGTGGGGGAGGGGAAAGTATGAGAATGTGTGTGTAGTCTGAGTGGGTGTGTGTGGGGTTTGGGGGTGGCCAGTCTGTGTGTGTGTGTGTGTGTGTGTGTGTGTGTGTGTGTGTGTGTGTGTGTGTGTGTGTGTGTAATCTACAGTGTGTGTGTGTGTGTGTGTGTGTGTGTGTGTGTGTGTGTGACCTCAGTATGTATCTGTCCTAATGATAGTAAAGAATTTACATCCACAACTATTGGAAGATCCAGGGCTGCCATCAGAAATTGCGGGACCCGGGACTGACAAAATAGGCTGGTCCCCCCCCCCCAATTGTGGAGGACTCAGCTTTAGAATGTGTGTGTGTGTGTGTGTGTGTGTGTGTGTGTGTGTGTTTGTGTATTATATACACACACATGCATGCATAGTCATACATACATACATACATGTGCCGCTGTCGGGAGGGCCCGGGATGCTGATGCCGCTGCCTGCCCGCCTCCATTCCCGCTGTTCTGCTGCTCTCCTCCATCCTCCTGCAGCTGTATTGAAAACGTCCCTCACAAAAAGGCCACCGCCTCAGAGGAGACAGTTATTCAAGATACTAGAGGGCTCCTCTAGTATCTTAAATAACTGTCTCCTCTGTGGCGGCGGCCATTTTGAGAGGGAAGTTTTCAATACAGAGCTGCTGGAGGGTCGGAGGACAGCGGCAGAACAGCGGGGACGACCGCGGAACGGCGCGGATGGCAGCGGGCGAGCAGGTGGCTGTATGAGCATCTTGGGCCCTCCTCTCTCTGTCAGAGAGGCTGGGCCCGGGACATATGTGTCCCCAGCACCCCCCTGATGGCGGCCCTGGGAAGCTCTGTCTGCAAGTCAGTTGTCAGATCATTCACACTATTGTATGGGCATACATTATATACAGTACAGTTATCTGTGCTGTGTATTTTTGCTATCATTCTTAAACTATAGATCGGTCAGGCATGATGAATCATCTAGAATGTCTGTCCGATGCAATATTTTTGGAATTGCAAGTCAGGCAGTAATTTCCCCTGTTCTTTCACAGTGCGGGAAAGGTAAAATGACTCCTCCCCAGAGGAGGAACGCAGATATCGTGTGGCCGTACACTGTAAGATGCACTGGTGTTTCCATAATAGGTGCAATGTGTGCAGTCCAGGGGGCCCACACCACATACTGCACCTATGTTTTAATACCATTACGGAGTTCCGTGACGTGCACTGCAGCAGCGGCAAAAAGCACTGTCAAAATAGTCACTGCGCATGCGCAGTAGTAATTAGTCTCCGGAACATGGCAGCTGCCATGTTTCCAGAGACTGGCACATGCACAGTAGACTCTGGCTCAATGCCGGAGGCCAACTGCTCTGTGGAGAGTAGCGATCCCACCTGGAGCTTGCACACGGGCCCCCTACTCTGTTAAAACGCTCCTGGTGAGATGTCTGCTGACAGGCATTTATCTGATTGTGTATGCCCATCATAATATATGCTCTCTCCCCGCCTACTTCGGATGCTGGCTGCATGCTATAGGATGGGGAATGCATCTTTGCTAGGGATTTAAAGAGGCAGTCATGTGCTCACTGATGTCACCCATTCTACCTAGTTCAAATTGGGCTGTGTATATAAATCGTCTCAGAGCACAGATTTGTGCCAAGTAGGGAGGCCAATCCCGGGATATTTTTTCAATCCCGGGATTCGGGATTGAAAAACGCTCAATCCTGGGATTCCCGGGATCCCAGGATTGCAGTAGGGATCCGTGTAGGGAGCAGGGAGAGTGGAAGTGGTGGCCAGAGGAGAAGGGTGTAGGGAACAGCAAGGGAGGGTGGGTGTAGGGAGTATGTAGGGAGCAGTGCGGGAGGATGGATGGTGTAGGCAGCAGGGAGTATGTAGGGAACAGTGCAGGTGGATGGATGGTGTACGGAGCAGGGAGTATGTAGGGAGCAGTGCGGGAGGATGGATGGTGTAGGGAGCAGGGAGTATGTAGGGAGCAGTGCAGGTGGATGGATGGTGTAGGGAGCAGGGAGTATGTAGGGAGCAGTGCGGGAGGATGGATGGTGTAGGGAGCAGGGAGTATGTAGTGAGCAGTGCGGGAGGATGGATGGTGTAGGGAGCAGGGAGGATGGATGGTGTAGGGAGCAGGGAGTATGTAGGGAGCAGTGTGGGAGGATGGATGGTGTAGGGAGCAGGGAGTATGTAGGGAGCAGTGCGGGAGGGAGTATGTAGGGAGCAGCACGGGAGGGTGAGTGTAGAGAGCAGGGAAGATGTAGGGAGCAGCACGGGAGGGTAGGTTTATGTAGCAAAACTTACTATTAGGCAGGCGGCATGAACACACACTGAGCACGCCGGCGGCATTTCAGCCTGTACATTAGGATCAATCATTAGCTGCATCGCTCACTCCATTTTCGTTAGCCCAGTTAAATCACACAATATTTGCTTTTATGCATGAAAATCTTATGAAGTTTTTGATCAAAACAAATTTAAATTAAACTGAACACAAAGAACAAATTTATCCTGTAACATATAACTGAGTGTAAAATGAAAATACTAAAGAAAATAAGGGGGACATTTACTAAGCAGTGATAAGAGCGGAGAAGTGAGCCAGTGGAGAAATTGCCCCATCAACCAATCAGCAGCTCTGTATCATTTTAGAGTATGCAAATTATAGATGTTACTTCAGTGCTGATTGGTTGCCATGGGCACTTCTCCACTGGCTCACTTCTCCGCTCTTATCACTGCTTAGTAAATGTCCCCCTAAGGTTTGTAGGATGGCAACACATTCCATATATTCATGTTCACACTTCAGACTGAGTCAGTCCTCTTGTGTGACCTTATTCATACAAGTGGGGACTGAGCAAATTAGGTTTAGTTTGAGGAAGAGTTTCAGAGTTTACAAGTTCACTTTTGTGGGCATTTTGCAATTGGAAAATAACCCCAATTCATTCCCCTCAACTTTGGTAAAGTACACTCTCTAGCAGAATATATCTGACTTGTGCCCTCATCTGTGGTGGGCAAGCATACTGTATGTGGCACAACTAACAGTCAGAGATTACCTGTATCTCTGCCACTTGCCATAATATAACTGCCAGTCCAAATCTGATAACCCATAGGGGATCCGGTCTGAAGATCGACAGTGTCTAGGTTGACCATGTTTAGGTCGACCACTATAGGTCGACAGTCACTAGGTCGACATGGGTGAAATGTCGACAGGGTTTCTAGGTCGACATGTGCTAGGTCGACAGGTCTAAAGGTCGACATGAGTTTTTCACTTTTTTTTTTTTTATTTGGATTTTTTCATACTTTCATCCACGTGGACTACGATTGGAACGGTAAAGTATGCCGAGCGAAGCGGTAGTGGAGCGAAGGCAACATGCCCGAAGCATGGCGAGCGAAGCGATTTGGGATCCCGGTCACTTTACGAAGAAAACGACACAAAAACCCCCAAAAACCTCATGTCGACCTTTAGACCTGTCGACCTAGCACATGTCGACCTAGAAACCCTGTCGACCTTCCATCCATGTCGACCTAGTGACTGTCGACCTATAGTGGTCAACCAAAACATTGTCGACCTAGATACTGTCGATAAAACGAACCACACCCACCCATAGGTGGGCGGCATGAACACACACACTCACCGCGCCGGCGGCATTTCAAATGTAGCGCTGGCCACCAGCAAGTCAGAATGGGCAGTCCAGCAGCCAATCAGGAGTCACTGCTGCGGCCGCTTCCCTGATTGGCTGCCGGTCCGTCAGCTCCGATTGGCTGGCAGCCGACGCTACATTTGAAATGCCGCCGGCGCGGTGAGTGTGTGTATTCATGCCGCGCCTCAACTTTGACACCTGCCCACTGCCACCCGGGCCGCGCTGTGCTATAGTGCTCAGCGATGCCCGGCAAAAGTGCGCATGCGCAATGTAATCCCGTGAATCCCGGGATTGGAGGCTCCAATCCCGGGATTCAAATCCCGGCATTTTGGGGCCAGAATCCCGGGATCCCGCAGATCCCGATCCCGGGATTCGCCTCCCTAATGCCAAGGTAATAGGCTCACAAACTACCCTGGTTATCTGTATCCTGCATTCAGCTTGTTTTCTGGGCACCTGACCCTGGGCTTATTCCTGACATTCCTTTGGTGTGCTGATTTGTCTTGACTTTGTCTCCTGGAAATCCACTTAGCTTATCCACAGTCTACCTGTGTACCAGCCCCAGTTTATTATAAGGGCACAGTCGTGCCCTTATATTAAGGCTGAATCGTACAAACGGAATTCTCCCATAGGGAACTTCTGGGATGGGGGCATGGTGTTTGATGGGCCACACCTCAAAAATTATTGGACGTACTGAGCTGAAATTTGGCATGGACGCGTAGAATCGTCACCCGGTGCTGCATGCCAAATTTCAGGGCAAAATAATAAAAAATAAGATTTTAAACCTACCGGTAAATCTTTTTCTCCTAGTCCGTAGAGGATGCTGGGGACTCCGTAAGGACCATGGGGTATAAACGGGCTCCGCAGGAGACATGGGCACTCTAAAGACTTTAGAATGGGTGTGCACTGGCTCCTCCCTCTATGCCCCTCCTCCAGACCTCAGTTAGAGAAACTGTTCCCAGAGGAGACGGACAGTACGAGGAAAGGATTTCTGTTAATCTAAGGGCAAGATTCATACCAGCCCACACCATCCACACCGTATAACCTGGAATATACGCAACCAGTTAACAGTATGAACAAAACAGCATCAGCCAAAGACTGACCTAAACTGTAACATAACCCTTATGTAAGCAACAACTATATACAAGCCTTGCAGAAATATGTCCGCACTGGGATGGGCGCCCAGCATCCTCTACGGACTAGGAGAAAAAGATTTACCGGTAGGTTTAAAATCTTATTTTCTCTTACGTCCTAGAGGATGCTGAGGACTCCGTAAGGACCATGGAGATTATACCAAAGCTCCAAACCGGGCGGGAGAGTGCGGATGACTCTGCAGCACCGATTGAGCAAACATGAGGTCCTCATCAGCCAGGGTATCAAACTTGTAGAATTTTGCAAAGGTGTTTGAACCCGACCAAGTAGCTGCTCGGCAAAGCTGTAACGCCGAGACGCCTCGGGCAGCCGCCCAAGAAGAGCCCCCCTTCCTAGTGGAATGGGCTTTTACCGAATTAGGTAACGGCAATCCAGCCGTAGAATGAGCCTGCTGAATCGTGTTACAGATCCAGCGAGCAATAGTCTGCTTCGAAGCAGGAGTGCCAACCTTGTTGGCCGCATACAGGACAAACAGTGCCTCTGTTTTCCTAATCCGAGCCGTCCTGGCTACGTACATTTTTAAGGCCCTGACTACATCCAGGGACTTGGAATCCTCCAAGTCTCCTGTAGCCACTGGCACCACAATAGGTTGGTTCATATGAAACGATGAAACCACCTTAGGCAAAAATTGAGGACGCATCCTCAACTCTGCTCTATCCACATGGAAAATCAGATAGGGGCTTTTGTGAGACAAAGCCGCCAATTTGGACACCCGCCTTGCAGATGCCAAGGCCAACAACATGACCACCTTCCAAGTGAGAAATTTTAATTCAACTGATTGAAGAGGCTCAAACCAGTGAGATTTTAGGAACTGTAACACCACGTTAAGGTCCCAAGGTACCACTGGGGGCACAAAAGGAGACTGGATGTGCAGCACTCCCTTTACAAAAGTCTGGACTTCTGGGAGAGAAGCCAATTCCTTCTGAAAGAATATAGATAGGGCCGAAATCTGTACCTTAATGGAGCCTAACTTCAGGCCCATATCTACTCCTGTCTGTAGAAAGTGGAGAAAACGGCCCAAGTGGAAATCTTCCGTAGGAGCATTCTTGGTTTCACACCAAGATACATACTTCCTCCAGATACGGTGATAATGTTTCGCCGTCACCTCCTGCCTAGCCTTTATCAGAGTAGGGAGGACTTCCTCCGGAATACCTTTCCTAGCTAAGATTCGGTGTTCAACCGCCATGCCGTCAAACGTAACCGCGGTAAGTCTTGGAATATGCAGGGCCCCTGAGAGGAAGAGGCCATGGATCTTCTGTGAGCATCTCCTGAAGATCTGAATACCAGGCCCTTCGAGGCCAATCTGGAACAATGAGTATTGTCCGAACTCTTTTTTGTCTTATGATTCTCAATATTTTTGAGATGAGAGGAAGAGGAGGGAACACATAGACCGATTGAAACACCCACGGTGTCACCAGGGCGTCTACCGCTACTGCCTGAGGGTCCCTTGACCTGGTACAATACCTCCGAATCTTCTTGTTGAGGCGTGACGCCATCATGTCTATTTGAGGAAGTCCCCAAAGACTTGTTATCTCTGCAAAAACTTCTTGATGAAGTCCCCACTCTCCTGAATTGAGATCATGTCTGCTGAGGAAGTCTGCTTCCCAGTTGTCCACTCCCGGAATGAAGACTGCTGACAGAGCGCTTACGTGATTTTCCGCCCAGCAAAGAGTCCTGGTGGCTTCCGCCATTGCCACTCTGCTCCTTGTCCCGCCTTGGTGGTTTACATGAGCCACGGCTGTGACGTTGTCTGATTGAATCAGAAACGGTAGGTCGCGAAGAATATTCTCTGCTTGTCGTAGGCCGTTGTATCTGGCCCTTAATTCTAGAATGTTGATGTGTAGACAAGCCTCCTGGCTCGACCATAGTCCCTGAAAATTTCTTCCTTGTGTGACTGCTCCCCATCCTCGGAGGCTCGCGTCCGTGGTCACCAGAACCCAGTCCTGAATGCCAAACCTGCGACCCTCTAGAATGTGAGCACTCTGCAGCCACCACAGGAGAGACACCCTGGCCCTGGGGGACAGGCTTATTTTCTGATGAATTTGGAGATGGGACCCGGACCACTTGTCCAGAAGGTCCCACTGAAATGTCCTCGCATGAAACCTGCCGAAGGGGATCGCCTTGTAGGTCGCCACCATTTTTCCCATTACTCGAGTGCATTGATGAACTGACACTCTGTTCGGTTTTAACAGGTCTATGAACATGTTCTGGAGTTCCTGGGCTTTTTCCATCGGGAGAAAAACCCTCTTTTGTTCCGTGTCCAGAATGATGCCTAAGAACGATAGCCGAGTCGTTGGAACCAACTGTGACTTTGGTAGATTTAGAATCCAGCCATGCTGCTGGAGCACTCTCAGGGAGAGCGACACGCTTTTCAGCAACTGATCTCTCGATCTCGCTTTTATCAGGATATCGTCCAAGTACGGGATAATTGGGACTCCCTGCCTGCGCAGGAGCACCATCATTTCCGCCATTACCTTGGTGAAAATCCTCGGGGCCGTGGAAAGCCCAAACGGCAACGTCTGAAACTGGTAATGACAGCCCTGTACAGCGAATCTCAGGTACGCCTGATGAGGGGGATATATGGGGACATGAAGGTATGCATCCTTTATGTCCAGTGACACCATAAAATCCCCCCCTTCCAGGCTGGAGATAACTGCCCTGAGCGATTCCATCTTGAATTTGAACTTTTGCAAGTACAGGTTTAGGGATTTTAGATTTAGAATGGGTCTGACCAAGCCATCCGGTTTCGGAACCACAAACAGGGTTGAATAGTACCCCTTCCACTGTTGAACTAGGGGAACCTTGACAATCACTTGCTGTTGACACAGCTTTTGAATTGCAGCTAAAACTATCTCCCTTTCTGGGGGAGAAGCTGGTAAAGCCGATTTGAAAAATCGGCGTGGAGGCACCTCTTCGAATTCCAGCTTGTAGCCCTGGGATACAATTTCCATCGCCCAAGGATCCACGTCTGACTGAACCCAGACGTGGCTGAAGAGTCGAAGACGTGTCCCCACCGGCGCGGACTCCCTCAGTGGAGCCCCAGAGTCATGCGGTGGATTTAGTAGAAGCCGGGGAGTACTTCTGCTCCTGGGAACTAGCCGTGGCAGGCATTCTTTTCCCTTTACCCTTACCTCTGGCGAGGAAGGAAGAGCCCCGACCTCTTCTGGATTTATGCGACCGAAAGGACTGCATCTGATATTGTGGTGTTTTCTTTTGCTGTGGGGGAACATAAGGCAAAAAAGTAGATTTACCCGCGGTAGCTGTGGAAACCAGGTCCGCGAGACCTTCCCCAAATAACACCTCACCCTTGTAAGGCAAAACTTCCATATGCCTCTTTGAGTCGGCATCACCCGTCCATTGATGGGTCCACAGGGCTCGCCTAGCAGAAATCGTCATGGCGTTGGCTCTTGAACCTAGTAGCCCAACGTCTCTCTGAGCGTCTCTCATATATAAGACTGCGTCTTTAATGTAACCTAAGGTCAATAAAATTGTATCCCTATCTAGGGTATCAATGTCAGCTGACAAGGTATCTGTCCAAGCTGCTACCGCACTACAAACCCAAGCCGATGCTATTGCCGGTCTGAGCAAAGCACCCGTATGTAAATAAATTGATTTTAAGGTAGTTTCCTGTCTGCGATCAGCAGGATCCTTGAGGGCCGCCGTGTCTGGAGACAGTAGCGCCACCTTCTTGGACAAGCGCGTCAAAGCCTTGTCCACCCTGGGCGAGGATTCCCACCGTACCCTGTCCTGTGCAGGGAAAGGATACGCCATAAGAATCCTCTTGGGAATCTGCAGTTTTTTGTCTGGAGTTTCCCAAGCTTTTTCAAATAACGCGTTCAGCTCATGAGATGGGGGAAAGGTTACCTCAGGTTTCTTTTCCTTAAACATGCATACCCTCGTGTCAGGGACAGAGGGGTCATCTGTGATATGTAAAACATCTTTTATTGCAACAATCATATAATAAATACTTTTGGCCACCCTTGGGTGTAACCTCGCATCATCGTAGTCGACACTGGAGTCAGAATCCGTGTCGGTATCAGTGTCTGCTACTTGGGACAGGGGACGTTTTTGCGACCCTGAAGGGCCCTGTGACACAGTCAAAGCCATTGATTGACTCCCTGTTTTATCCCTGGACTCTGCTTTGTCCAATCTCTTATGTAATAAAGCCACATTTGCATTTAAAACATTCCACATATCCAACCAATCAGGTGTCGGCGTTGCCGACGGAGACACCACAATCATCTGCTCCACCTCCTCCTTAGATGAGCCTTCCGCTTCAGACATACCGACACACACGTACCGACACTCCCACACACTCAGGGATATATCTATATGGAGACAGTCCCCCAATAAGGCCCTTTGGAGAGACAGAGAGAGAGTATGCCAGCACACACCCAGCGCCACTGGACACTGGAATAAAATCCCAGTTAGTATTCAGCGTTTTTATATATATATACACTCACTGCGCCAATAAAATGTGCCCCCCCCCCCCCCCCTCTTTTTTGCCCTCTGTAACCTTGTTTAGCAGGGGAGAGTCCGGGGAGTCAGCTTCTCTGCAGTGTGCTGTGGAGAAAATAGCGCTGGTTAGTGCTGGAGGACCAAGCCCCGCCCCCTCACTGGCAGGCTTCGGTTCCGCTCAAATTATTTATACTGGTGGGGGTTTATTAATATACTGCCTCCGCAGTATCTCCTTTATATGCCAGTGTCCCTAGAGGTTTTTATTGCTGCCCAGGGCGCCCCCCCTGCGCCCTTACAGTGCCCGCTGTGTGTGTCTGTGTGGGAGCAATGGCGCTACCTCTGCGCGTTACCTCAGTGAAGATCTGAAGTCTTCTGCCGCCTGTGAAGTCTTCTTTTCTTCTTAATACTCACCCGGCTTCTATCTTCCGGCTCTGTGAGGAGGACGGCGGCGCGGCTCCGGGACGAACGGCGAGGGTGAGACCTGCGTTCCGATCCTCTAGAGCTAATGGTGTCCAGTAGCCTAAGAAGCAGAGCCTATCATTTAAGTAGGGGTATCCGGACTCCAGGTCGACAACAAAAAGGTCGACACGCCTTAGGTCGACGCACCTTAGGTTGACATGGACAAAAGGTCGACGTGGACAAAAGGTCGACAGGAACAAGGTCGACATCGGAAAAAGGTCGACATGAGTTTTTCACAATTTTTTTCTTTTTTGGAACCTTTTCATACTTAACGATTCACGTGGACTACGATTGGAACGGTAATCTGTGCCGAGCGAAGGCACCATGCCCGAAGCATGGCGAGCGAAGCGAGCCATGCGTGGGGACGCGGTGCACTAATTAAGGTTCCCGGTCACTCTACAAAGAAAACAACACCAAAAAAACATAAAAAACTCATTTCGACCTTGTTCCTGTCGACCTTTTGTCCATGTCGACCTAAGGCGTGTCGACCAATTGGGGTCGACCTAAGGTGTGTCGACCTTTTTGTTGTCGACCTGGAGTCCCAGACCCTAAGTAGGTCTGCTTCTCTCCCCTCAGTCCCACGATGCAGGGAGCCTGTTGCCAGCAGTGCTCCCTGAAAGTAAAAAACCTAACAAAAAGTCTTTTACAGAGAAACTCAGTAGAGCTCCCCTGCAGTGCACCCAGTCTCCTCTGGGCACAGGATCTAACTGAGGTCTGGAGGAGGGGCATAGAGGGAGGAGCCAGTGCACACCCATTCTAAAGTCTTTAGAGTGCCCATGTCTCCTGCGGAGCCCGTCTTTACCCCATGGTCCTTACGGAGTCCCCAGCATCCTATAGAAAGTAAGAGAAAATGAGGAATTGGGAGTAACCTAAAGTTTCAACTGTCAGTTTTTTTCTGCTACTTCCTGTATGGCTTTTTGGCACCGTTTTCCCATGTAGTGAATGAGAAGATTTTTGGGAAGGCATAACTCAGGATAGAGGACAAATAAAGACTTGGGGTTTGTTTTATTAGATAGAGAATGTCCCAGTGTAGTGCCTTTTGGGGTTGTGGTTTTTCAGAAAGTTATAGTTTTTTTTTTATTTAGTAAAATATGCCCCATTTTAAAGATAGGGCTTTTCAATTTGTTGTGCCTGCGCAGTGGCCACCAGCAGGGGGTGTACAGAGAGTAGCTTCACTTGAGAGCTGCAATATGGCCGCCTTCTCCACGGTTATTCTGTAAATAGGAAAATAACCTCACAGGTTCACATAGGGCAGTGGTGCCACTACTAGTGCAGGGCTGTAACATACAGTAATAAGGAACAGCCATATACTAAAGCGGCACGGTGACCTCACCCCTCTCAGAGACACCAGGGCGCAGCACACTATGGGGGTCATTCCGAGTTGTTCGCTCGTTGCCGATTTTCGCTATATTGCGATTAGTCGCTGACTGCGCATGCGCAAGGTTCGCAGAGCGCATGCGCTTAGTTATTTTACACAAAAGTTAGGTATTTTACTCACGGCATAACGTGGATTTTTTATCGTTTTGGTGATCGTACTGTGATTGACAGGAAGTGGGTGTTTCTGGGCGGAAACTTGCCGTTTTCTGGGCGTGTGCGAAAAAATGCTGGCGTTTCTGGGAAAAACGCGCGAGTGTCTGAAGTAACGGGGGAGTGTCTGGGCAAACACTGGGTGTTTCTGTGACGTCAAACCAGGAACGAAACTGACTGAACTGATCGCAGTGGCAGAGTAAGTCTGGAGCTACTCAGAAACTGCTAAGAAATTTCTATTCGCAATTCTGCTAATCTTTCGTTCGCTATTCTGCTAAGCTAAGATACACTCCCAGAGGGCGGCGGCTTAGCGTGTGCAATGCTGCTAAAAGCAGCTAGCGAGCGAACAACTCGGAATGAGGGCCAATATGGGGTACACTTGGCACACACACCTGTTAGCTCAGGGCAGCGCTATAGGACCCTCCTGTAATGCTGTGCTGACGGCGTTTAGTGATCAGGGCACTGGGAGACTGGCTGGCTGGTCTCCGTCTCTGCTGCCTATAGAACTTCCACCTCTGTTATATATCAGGGCTGCTCTCCTGTGTGTTCTCTTCTTCTCCTACCTAACACTGGAACTGTGCCCAGAGAACGAGAGGGCAGCGGCTGACAAGAGAGAGGGTGCAGCAATCTGTGCGGACAGTGCCCCTCACAGCAAGGTGTCCTTATGCTGTGCTCCGTGTAATCACCATGATCCATACAGACTCTCACCCTGGCATGCTCTCTATTTATTATTTCTTTTTTTACACTGTGGCGTGCTCGAGGGAAGGGAGCAGGCAACCCCCCCTCCCTACTACTCCTCCGCCGCCGCCAGCATCACTGCCGAGCCGGCCAGTGCGCCGGCGGCAATGAGCAGTATGCAGCCGCCAGCAACAGTCGGGAAGCTGTTACTCCCGGCAGCAGTAGCACCAACCCGCAACTCGGCCAGCGGCACTATGATCAAGGAGACAGCCGCAGCACTGGGAAGCAGTACCCCTCCAATAGCAGCACCAACCAAGAGACCGAGGCAGCAACCCGCCCCCAGCAGCAGCACCACCCTGACCATAGGTAAGATGCATTTTGATGTCACAAGATGGTGGCCGGAGTAGTGGCTGGCTATGGTCACACCCCGAGGAAAAGGGATAGTGATTTCAGTGTTCCCTTGTGCAGGGATTGGATGTGTAGATGTATGAAGACTATGGGGGTAATTCCAAGTTGATCGCAGCAGGAAATTTTTTAGCAGTTGGGCAAAACCATGTGCACTGCAGGGGGGGCAGATATAACATTTGCAGAGAGAGTTAGATTGGGGTGGGTTATTTTGTTTCTGTGCAGGGTAAATACTGGCTGCTTTATTTTTACACTGCATTTTAGATTGCAGATTGAACTCACCACACCCAAATCTAACTCTCTCTGCACGTTACATCTGCCTCCCCTGCAGTGCACATGGGCCCTCATTCCGAGTTGTTCGCTCGTTATTTTCCTTCGCATTGGTGCGTTTTTCCGCTAACTGCGCATGCGCAATGTTCGCACTGCGGCTGCGTCAAGTAAATTTGCTAAGAATTTTGGTATTTTACTCACGGCATTACGAGGATTTTTCTTCGTTCTGGTGATCGGAGTGTGATTGACAGGAAGTGGGTGTTTCTGGGTGGAAACTGGCCGTTTTTTGAGTGTGTGTGAAAAAACGCTGCCGTTTCTGGGAAAAACGCGGGAGTGGCTGGAGAAACGGGGGAGTTCCTGGGCGAACGCTGGGTGTGTTTGTGACGTCAAACCAGGAACGAAACTGACTGAACTGATCACAGTGGCAGAGTAAGTCTCGAGCTAATCAGAAACTGCTAAGAAATTTCTATTCGCAATTTTGCGAATCTTTCGTTCGCAATTCTGCTAAGCTAAGATTCACTCCCAGAGGGCGGCGGCTTAGCGTGTGCACTGCTGCGAAAAGCGGCTAGCGAGCGAACAACTCGGAATGAGGGCCATGGTTTTGCCCAACTGCTAAAAAATTTCCTGCTGCGATCAACTTGGAATTACCCCCTATGTATGTATAGATGTGAGTGGCATTGCGTGGATGTTTGAGAGCGGCAGTGTACGGATGTATGAGAGCGGCAGTGTACGGATGTATGAGAGCGGCAGTGTACAGATATATGAGAGCAGCAGTGTGCGGATGTATGAGAGCGGCAGTGTACGGATCTATGAGAGCGGCGGTGTACGGATGTATGAGAGCGGCGGTGTACGGATGTATGAGAGCGGCGGTGTACGGATGTATGAGAGCGGCGGTGTACGGATGTATGAGAGCGGCAGTGTACGGATGTATGAGAGCGGTAGAGTACGGATGTACGAGTGCGGCAGCGTGCGGATGTATGAGAGCAGCATTGAACGGATGTATGAGAGCGGCAGTGTACGGAAGTATGAGAGCGGCAGTGTACGGATGTATGAGAGCGGCAGTGTACGGATGTATGAGAGCGGCAGTGTACGGAAGTATGAAAGCGGCAGTGTACGCATGTATGAGAGCGGCAGTGTACAGATGTATGAGAGCGGCAGTGTACGGATGTATGAGAGCGGCAGTGTGCGGATGTATGAGAGCGGCGGTGTACGGATGTATGAGAGCAGCAGTGTACAGATATATGAGAGCGGCAGTGTACGGATGTATGAGAGCGGCAGTGTGCGGATGTATGAGAGCGGCGGTGTACGAATGTATGATAGCGGCAGTGTACAGATGTATGAGAGCGGCAGTGTGCGGATGTATGAGAGCGGCGGTGTACAGATGTATGAGAGCGGCAGTGTACGGATGTATGAGAGCGGCGGTGTACGGATGTATGAGAGCGGCGGTGTACGGATGTATGAGAGCGGCGGTGTACGGATGTATGAGAGTGGCAGTGTACGGATGTATGAGGGCGGCAGTGTACGGATGTATGAAAGCGGCAGTGTACAGTTGTATGAGAGCGGCAGTGTACGGATGTATGAGAGCGGTAGAGTACGGATGTACGAGTGCGGCAGCGTGTGGATGTACGAGTGCTGCAGCGTGCGGATGTATGAGAGCGGCAGTGTACGGATGTATGAGAGTGGCAGTGTACGGATGTATGAGAGTGGCAGTGTACGGATGTATGAGAGCGGCAGTGTACGGATGTATGAGAGTGGCAGTGTACGGATGTATGAGAGCGGCGGTGTATGGATGTATGAGAGCGGCAGTGTACGGATGTATGAGAGCGGCAGTGTACGGATGTATTGATGGCAGAGTCATAGGGAGGGATGTCGGAATGCTGTTATAGAATTCCTAATACAAAGTGGAATCTGTATAGTGGGCGGGGCTGACACCACGTTGGGCTTGATGTACAGGTAGTGTGGCAAGCACGGCCAAATTGGTGTCTGACGTCGCCCGCAGTCCACACTGTTGTGAGGAGTCCGAGTTCATTTTGACTGTGTAGTGCACTCACAGAGGACCTACCGCCCGTCCCCTCCTCGCATCTGAGCAGCAGGTCAGGCTCTTATTTTCTTTTTAAGCAGGAGGGGCCGAGTGAACTGTGAGCAGGGGGGCAGAGCTACACGGGACCCAGAGGGGCTGCTGTGCTGTCAGAGAGGGAGAGGAAGAGAGGGATGAAGCTGCTGCAGATCCCCAGCTGATTGTGAGGTAAGCGTGTGTATGTACAGTGTATGTGTGCAGTGTTTGTATGTGTTCTAGTGTTCGTGTGTATAGTCTTCACACTAGGCTGTTTTAGTGCATAATGCCTCCTAACCCTTTAGCTGTGCCCTTCAAAAACAGCCTGCCGCCCCCATATCTCCCTCTCTCGCTGCCCCTGGTCTCCCTGTGTCTGTCTCTTTCCCATGTCTCACTCTCTCTGTCTCTCTCGCTGCCCCTGGTCGGTCTGTCTCTTTTGCTTCCCCTGGTCTGCCTGTCTCTCTCGCTTTCTCACTGCCCCTGGTCTGTCTCTTGCTGCCTCTGGTTTGTCTCTATCTCTCGCTGCCCCTGGTCTGTCTCTTTCTCTCGCTCTCTCTCTCACTGCCCTCTGGACTGTCTCTCGCTGCCTCTGGTCTATCTCTCTATCTCTCTCTGCCCTTGTCCAGCGGCTGAACTAGCGTCAATGCAAGTGGTGCATTGCACTGAGGCCCAGTATGACGGAGGTGTCCACAACAGGCAGCAGTATAATGAGTCAGACAGCCTCATTGCACGCTGCCCACCGCTGCGCCGAATGCTCTCGATTGAGGAAGCCTAGATGCGGTCCCCAGCGGCAGCGAGGAAGAAGAGTGATCACATCACCCTTCAACCTGGCACCGCACGGCTGTTGCTGTCAGTTCCTGCTGATGGCCCATACTGCATGCTGGGAGAAGGAGGAGGGAGTCAGGGGACTGAGCAGCTGCCGTGAAGAGCCTTCCCAGAGCCAGAGAGCCAACCAGGAGGCGTAAAGTATGTAAGTACCAGAGTGTGTGTGTTTAGCTGTATGCGTATTTTGCTATGTGTGTGTGTGTGTGTGTGTGTGTAATTGTTTTTCTGTGTGTGCATAGCTATTTGTGTGTTTTGTCATACGTGTGTATATGTGTTTTGCTATGCGTGTGTATTTTACTATGTGTGTGTATATACAGGGCCAGCCCGACCGTTACATCGCGGAGAGTACCATATGTGGAGGGTACTGCCACTGCCTTCTCATCCCGGCTGTCACCTCCTGAGGTGTACTCGCACCCCTGCTGCACTTCCCCCAGAGAGAGCCCGGACCACAGGGTGAGGTGAGTGGGGAGCCAGGGAGGGAAACCACTGGGACAGGGTCGCACACTGTGGCTGCCACATTTCTTCAAGCACACTTTCTCTCTGTCACCTCTGCCTCAGTCAGTCACTCTCTACCTGTCACCCACTATCTACCTGTCATCCCTGCCTCAGTCACCCACTATGTCCCTGTCACCCCTGCCTGTCACCCACTATCTACCTGTCATCCCTGCCTCAGTCACCCACTATCTCACTGTCATCCCTGCCTTAGTCACCCACTATCTCCCTGTCACCCCGACTCAGTCAACCACTATGTCCCTGTCACCCACTATGTCCCTGTCACCCCTGCCTCAGTCACCCACTATCTCTGTCATCCCTGCCTCAGTCACCCACTCTCAACCTGTCACCCACTATCTCCCTGTCACCCCTGCTTCAGTCACCCACTCTCTACCTGTCACCCCTGCCTCAGTCACCAACTCTACCCATCACCCCTGCCTCAGTCTTCCACTCTCTACCTGTCACCCCTTGCTTCGGTCACCCACTATGTCCCTGTCACCCCTGCCTCAGTCACCCACTATCTCCCTGTCACCCCTGCCTCAGTCACCCACTATCTTCCTGTCACCCCTGCCTCAGCCACTCACTATCTCCCTGTCACCCGTCTCAGTCGCTCACTATCTCCCTTTCACCCCTGTCTCAATCACCCACTATCTCCCTGTCACCCCTACTTCAGTCACACACTAACAGTTTTTTTTTGTGGTGCGTGCTGTAATTTTCAATAAGGGAGAGGGGCCCAATGCATATTGTTGCTCCTGGGCCCACCATTCTCTAGTTCCGTCACTGCCCTTGTCTGTCTTTCTCTTTCGCTTCCCCTGGTCTCTCTATCTGTCTGTCTCTTTCGCTGCCCCTGGTATCTCTGTCTATCTCTCTTGCTGCCCCTAGTCTCTCTGTCTGTCATTCTCTTGCTGCCCCTGGTCTCTCTGTCTGTCATTCTCTCGCTGCCCCTGGTCTGTCATTCTCTCGCTGTCCCTGGTGTGGTTCTCACACTTGCTGCCCCTGGTCTGTCTTTCTCTCTCACTGCTGCTGGTCTGTCATTCTCTCTCTCTCTCTCTCTCTCTCTCTCTCTCTTTCTGCCCCTGGTCTGTTTCTCTCTCTCTTACTGCATCTGGTCTCTCTGTGTCTCTCTCTCGCTGCCCCTGGTCTGTCTTTCTCTAACTGACCCTTGTCTGTCTCTCTCTCGCTGCCCCTGATCTGTATCTGTCTCTTTCTCACCAGAACCCAGTCCTGAATGCCAAACCTGCGACCCTCTAGAATGTGAGCACTCTGCAGCCACCACAGGAGAGACACCCTGGCCCTGGGGGACAGGCTTATTTTCTGATGAATTTGGAGATGGGACCCGGACCACTTGTCCAGAAGGTCCCACTGAAATGTCCTCGCATGAAACCTGCCGAAGGGGATCGCCTTGTAGGTCGCCACCATTTTTCCCATTACTCGAGTGCATTGATGAACTGACACTCTGTTCGGTTTTAACAGGTCTATGAACATGTTCTGGAGTTCCTGGGCTTTTTCCATCGGGAGAAAAACCCTCTTTTGTTCCGTGTCCAGAATGATGCCTAAGAACGATAGCCGAGTCGTTGGAACCAACTGTGACTTTGGTAGATTTAGAATCCAGCCATGCTGCTGGAGCACTCTCAGGGAGAGCGACACGCTTTTCAGCAACTGATCTCTCGATCTCGCTTTTATCAGGATATCGTCCAAGTACGGGATAATTGGGACTCCCTGCCTGCGCAGGAGCACCATCATTTCCGCCATTACCTTGGTGAAAATCCTCGGGGCCGTGGAAAGCCCAAACGGCAACGTCTGAAACTGGTAATGACAGCCCTGTACAGCGAATCTCAGGTACGCCTGATGAGGGGGATATATGGGGACATGAAGGTATGCATCCTTTATGTCCAGTGACACCATAAAATCCCCCCCTTCCAGGCTGGAGATAACTGCCCTGAGCGATTCCATCTTGAATTTGAACTTTTGCAAGTACAGGTTTAGGGATTTTAGATTTAGAATGGGTCTGACCAAGCCATCCGGTTTCGGAACCACAAACAGGGTTGAATAGTACTGACAATTCTAAATTCCCTTGTCGTATAAACAACCCTTTATGAAGCTAAGAACACTGTACGCTGTTTACTTAAGAAGTACCGTAATGGTACGCTAGTTGCGTAACGATCGCTCAGCCGTAGGCGAGACGCTCAAGCGTCACGTTCGCTCACGGCCCAGCGATCACAGGACACGTTATTGGCTATGACTAGAGTAATGATTCGCTATGGCGTAGCGGACGCTCGAGACCACGAGGAGATCACCAGCGGCGCAGACGCTCACAACGCTATACCTTTATGTCTAAACCTTATACCAAAGAAATACACAGAATACCTTAATGTGAATACAGGGTGTAAGTGCAACCTTGTGTAACCTGACTAACTACAAAGCTGCTTGAGCGTCACCGACGCTCAAGTGAACACTTAACACTATAGAAAATACACAGATACTGGTTTAGGTTCCAAAGCCTATTAACTGTATTATATCTAGTATACTTGTAAAAAGGGGATAACAGTACAAATGATACTCTACAATATAACAGAGACTTCCTAACCACAGAACTAAACAATACTATCTAATACAATACAATACTAGTCTAGGGGAGATACGAGGGAGAGAGAGAAGGGAAAGAGAGAGAGAGAGAGACGGAGAGAGATGAGAGAAATTGGCTCACAGAAAGACAATGATAACGGAGAGAAACTTACGCACAGGGGTAAACGATCGCATGCGCCTGGACATCCAGCACCCGATTTTCAGCAATGAGAACCGTTGAAGAGTGAGAGCTGGATGTGGTCGGCCTGCCTATTTATGCCCCACACACAATGCAATCCTACAGTCCCTACAATCCCATTGTCCATTGGATGAAGGAATTCGACCCTGCATCATAACAAAAGGTCATAGGTTGATTCATACAGGTGGGCTGTGACGATTTCAAACAGCTCAGGTGGGTGGGGAACTAGGTTTCCCGCCGCATACCTGAGTATGAGTAAATAGTAGAAATGGACATAAACTTCTTATGTCCATAACTATTCGCACGAGCGATTAGTACGCTCCAAACCAACACCGGAATATTGCTAATTAAATACTCTTCCGATGGGTACCAAACACTGCTGTATGATTCCTGTTAGACCCTTCGTACGATACAAAGAGGGATTCCTTAGCTCAGGGACCTTCTATATTAACCAAACTTTCAGAAACTATCAAAGGGACCATGATCTATAAACTACATTAATTGTGAAAATATGTAACGAATGAGTCGCACGCTACGACTACATAAACTCTACCGTAAATACGCATACCGCGCCTGCGAGTGCACGCTATTGCGGGTATGCGCCTTCACGGGAGAGCGTACGCATGCGCAGCACGGACCAGTGTGCGGTGCAAATATGGCAACGTGCATAGAGACATTTTTCTGACTTTGACAGTCCACCCTTTGGCAGTCAATAATAACTGCCACAAAACATTTAAGGAGAAAAATGCAAGTCAGGGGTTAATTGATTTCCATGGTTGGGTAAGGGAGGAGAGAGGAGAAGGTGTGAAGAGGGTATGACCTAGTGAGATAGCAGAAGCATGTGTGTATGAATCCATGTTTGGAGGGTCATGTATCATCGTGCCGTACGTGTGGTAAATCAAGCTTCGAGGTATTGCGAAGTATACATTTGAATTCCTTCTTATCCTGTGGTACAGGTCTGTGGATGGGCTGTCAAACTTTACCGAGCTCTTTTCGGATTTTGAACAAAATGGGGAGCACATTTTAGTTGATGATACATGAATGGGGGAGGTATGTGGTTGCTGATATCTGTGCCTGTACTCCCTATCGTCTATGTGTGTCATTACCTGAGGGTTGTAGAGATGAAGATAAAGAACACTTATGGAAAATGCAATGATATTCTATGTCAGGGAAATGTACATCTGTCGTCGAAGTTGTGTTCGGTATCTGTTGAGAGTCGTCTTCTTTGCGCTGTATTGCTCCTTGGGCATGAGCAAATAGCTTTGTCTGAGCCATCAGATTTACAAAAAAATGTTGGGCTAGCGTGAGTTTAAAAATACTAGGGAAACTGGGGATCCATGGCAAAGTTCATCAAGTGTCCATATTTAAAGTTGTCAAATCTTCTTCTTTGGTCAATCCGTTGTCTGTATACATCTCGTCTCGTCAGCTTCCTCGTCCAAGGGGGTCTTTGTATCTTGGAGAAAAGCAGAAAAACAGGTGAAAGAAACGGACCGTATAATCGCATTTTCATCACATCCTGGTTTCTATCATTGGGTCATAAATCAAATCCAGGTTAATTACGGTTTCCTCACTCCTCAAGCTCATCACTTTTGTACTTTGTTTGCACCTCATTAAAGCCTGCCCGCATCTAAATATCAATCCAATCGATATAACGACACCCAAGATACATAGTAGAAACTTTCCAACATCCATTATGACTCCTTGAGCCCAGTCCCCCAAACCGGAGAACCAATTTCGCGGGTTCAACCATGACACCCAACCAGTCAGCTCATTACCTACAGCAGCAAGGGTGAGATTGTGTTTTCGACGAAATTCCCACTTCAATTGGAGAATATCATCCATCTTTTGGTCTATGACCTCTACCGGATCCTCGGTGCTATTTGTGATATACGTGCAACACTTTATGCCGTACTGTGTTGCTAATGTAACACAATATCCGCCTGTTACTGCTGTAAGATAATTAAGAACCATCCTATGCTGAACTAGTTCTGTTTTATAAGCTTGAAGTTCTCTTCCAGTGTATCTAAACGTGTCATCATACATTTCAGTGATATTATCTAACAAATTGGCGAGTGCGGAAATGTATCTATAATTCATCACTCCTCGAGCGGTGCGAGTGAAATCTAACGCTACCAGAACCTGAATCCCGGTGGATTCATGGATAAGATCAGAGGCCG
Organism: Pseudophryne corroboree; assembly: GCF_028390025.1. Classification (NCBI taxonomy): domain Eukaryota; kingdom Metazoa; phylum Chordata; class Amphibia; order Anura; family Myobatrachidae; genus Pseudophryne; species Pseudophryne corroboree. Next base: position 134,091,972 of record NC_086454.1, on the reverse strand, counting down.
GATGCTCTAACCTTTCTGACAGTTGTCTTTTAACTCGGTGCTCGTAATGAGTGTGAGTATAAGGAGCTTGGGCACCACGGTGTATGTCCTTCATTTTGTCATGTGTAACAGTCATCACTTCAGGCAATACTTTTCCAATATAACACAATCCTTCAGAGTTTGGGGCAAGCCACTTGTACGCCTTTCTCCCGCATATGAAATATGCGTCATCGGGGAGAACATATGGGACGGAGAAGGACATGACCATGTTACAAACCTTCCAGGTGAAATCTCCTGACCCTAATTCTTCCATCTGCCTAATGCACGTATCAGTTTGTACGATATGTGCACAGTATCCTGGTGATACCTCTCCAACTCTAGTAATCCTATTTCCTAAGGTATATCGATACCGGAAAGATTTTCCTCTACTGGCTATGTGGCGTACCAGCTCTGTATCTGTAGGCATTCTATCTGCTCTGTGTGAAAAGGTCATGGTAAGGTTGCTCCATGACACTTCCCAATTTCCCGGTTTTCTGGGATTGGAGATATTGAAACATAAGAGGGACCTATCCACATGGTATTGGTGGAGCTTCAAACTAGGAGGGCTGGAGATGTTAAACCTCCGGTCCACCGGTCTCCCACCATTTAGCTCAAGTACCTCCCCTAACGTTAAAGGAAATGGTACTAGCCCTGATTTGCTGTGACCCTGAGGTACTTGAGAGCATACCCAACAATCTGTTTGGTTTAACACGTTACCCACTAAGGAGTGATAGTCACTCAATGGATGCCGGTCTATATGGATATTAAAACTAGATTGGCATTTCTTTATGCATCCATCTTCAACCAGATTATCACAGAGCCTACAGATACAATTTTCTTCAGCTAACAATCCATCACAATTTCTTCTATCGGATCGTTTTCTGATACTCGCCTTTGCTTGTTGGTTTGGTTGATCTTGGAAAACTACGCCTCCATCATCATAATCGGAACCCATTCCAGAACCTCTCTCGACCTCTATGGTACTCTCGCCGGAACAGACTGCTCTGGTCAACATCATGGTTAACATCAAAATCCGGATCACAGTCTCTTGGGGCAAGTCCATCTTTGAGGAGGAAATAGAGAAGAATGAGAAGGGGGAAAAAAGAAATTTCAAGGGAGAGGGGATGGGAAGTGGAGAAAAACAATAAAAGGGAGAAGGGAGTCGACAACTGCTTTCGGTCTTCAAGGCTCAGGTGCCGCCTCAGTCCTCCTGGAACAGACACTCCAGTGATACAACCTCTACCGTCTGTTCCTTATCACGGGACTTCTCTGGATCAGCAACCTTTTTGCAGTGGGATGAATGGACCCAAGTCTCTCTCTCAGCCACCTTCAATGCTGTGGTGCTAGTCAATAAGACCTGGTATGGTCCTTCCCATCTATCAATAAGACAACCTGAGCGTAGAAAATTTCGTATCATTACATAATCCCCAGGTTCAATGTCATGACAATTACTATCTGGTAAATCAGGAATCATCAACTTCAGATTATCATTTTGATTCCTCAACTGCTTACTCATGTTAATCAAGTACTTTACAGTTACTTCATTGTTACATTTCAAATCATCCTGAGGGTTAATCATGACATGCGGTTGTCGACCAAACAAGATTTCAAAAGGAGACAGATTAAGAGGGGACCTGGGAGTGGTTCTGATGCTATACAAAACAATGGGTAAAGCTTCTGGCCACGTCAATCCTGTCTCTGCCATTACTTTACTCAATTTATTTTTAATAGTGCTGTTCACTCTTTCGACCTTCGCGCTCGCCTGTGGACGGTACGGAGTGTGCAGCTTGCTATCAATTCCCATCAACTTACACATTCCTTGAAAGACATCACCTGTAAAATGGGTACCCCTATCACTTTCAATGATTCTAGGGATACCATATCTACATACAAATTCCTGCACAATTTTCTTAGCGGTAAACATAGCGGTATTTGTAGCTGCTGGAAAAGCTTCGACCCAATTCGAGAAAACATCTATACAAACAAGTACATATTTCAAATTTCGACATGGGGGTAATTGAATGAAGTCGATTTGTATTACCTGGAAAGGGCCGCCGGCAGGTGGGATATGGGATGGTTCTGTAGGTATTGCTTTTCCAATATTCTTTCTCAGACAGGTAAGGCATGACATTGCTCTTTTACTCGCATGAGAGGAGAATCCTGGGGCGCACCAGTATGCTCTTACCAATTTGCACATCCCCTCCTTGCCTAGATGAGTCAGCCCGTGAGCTGCTTCAGCCAGACATGGAAGGTATGCCCTGGGGGCCACTGGTTTACCACGTCCATCCGTCCAGAGCCCTGAGGACTCCTGGCCATATCCCTTTGCCTTCCAGACTGCTCTTTCCTGTGTGGAACACAAATTCTGCATCTCACACAACTTTTGTGTGTTGATGGTATTAAATACCATCAGTTGTGTGGTGTCTGTCTGTATGGGGGTAGCAGCTGCAAGCTTTGCGGCTTCGTCTGCTCGGCTGTTACCAAGGGATATTGGGTCTTGGCTATATGTATGTGCTTTACATTTGATAACAGCCACTCTGTCGGGTTCCTGTATCGCTGTTAGAAGCCTTTTTATGTGAGCTGCATGCGCTATCGGTGTACCAGCCGCCGTCATGAAATTTCTGAGCCGCCATAGGGCTCCGAAATCATGGACTACCCCGAAGGCGTATCTAGAATCGGTGTAGATATTGGCTGACTTACCCTTAGCCAATTCACATGCTCTGGTTAGGGCGACCAGTTCAGCAACCTGGGCTGAGTGAGGTGGGCCTAGCGGTTCCGCTTCTATGGTGTCTTGGTCATCTACGACTGCGTATCCAGTACACAAGTCTCCCGAGTCTGACTGTCTATGACAACTACCGTCCGTGTAGAACGTTAGTTCTGCATCTTCCAGTGGATTGTCACTGATGTCAGGCCTTGCGGTAAAATTTTGGGTCAAATATTCCATACAATCATGTGTATCTCCCTTTGCATTAAATCCTCCTTCCCCATCACTCTCACCTTCCACCCTTTGTGCCTGACCAGGCACACCTGGGAGAAATGTTGCAGGATTTAATGCGCTGCATCTCCTTATGGCGATGTTTACTGGGGCCATTAATGCCAATTCCCATCTTGTAAACCTTGCTGATGAGACGTGTCTGGTTTGGGCAGAATTCAATAAGGCAGATACCGCATGCGGTGTATGGATTGTGAGGTTGTGGCCTAGCACGACATCTTCGCTTTTCGTCACTAGCAATGCTATCGCCGCAACGCTACGCAAGCATGTGGGGAGGGATCGCGCTACCGTGTCTAGCTGGGCGCTGTAGTATGCGACTGGCCTGCTGGCGTCACCGTGTTTTTTGGGTTAGTACACCTGCTGCGCACCCAGCACTTTCTGTTCCGTATAGTTCAAAGGGTTTCCCATAGTCTGGCATACCTAGTGCTGGTGCCTGCGTTAGGCACTGTTTGAGTCTCTCAAATGCTGTTTCGGATTCGTCTGTATGCGAAATCCGGTCAGGTTTGTTTGAAGAGACCATTTCCTGCAAAGGTAACGCCAATATGGAAAACCCTGGGATCCAGTTACGGCAATACCCACACATTCCTAAAAACGTCCTGATCTGTTGCTGGGTTTGTGGCAGTGTCATGTCTCTAATGGCTTGGATTCTATCAGCGGTCAGGTGTCTCAGTCCTTGTGTTAGACAGTGTCCCAAATATTTTACCTTAGTTTGGCATAATTGTAACTTGTCTTTGGAAACCTTGTGACCTGTGTCTGAAAGATGAAACAGGAGCTGTTTCGTATCCTTCAGAGATGCTTCCAGTGAATCTGAACACAGTAATAAATCGTCCACATACTGTATCAATACTGATCCACTGTCTGGTTGGAAAGACTGTAAACAATCATGCAAAGCCTGAGAAAATATACTTGGACTATCTATGAAACCTTGGGGTAACCGAGTCCACGTGTATTGGACTCCTCTGCATGTGAATGCAAACAAATATTGGCTGTCAGGGTGCAGAGGTACCGAAAAGAAAGCGGAGCAGAGGTCAATAACAGTGAAAAATTTGGCAGTGGGAGGAATTTGCATTAGGATGACAGCTGGATTAGGCACTACGGGGAACTGACTTTCAACTATTTTGTTAATCCCCCTTAGATCCTGCACTAGCCTGTAACCCCTCCCCCCACTCTTTTTAACAGGGAAGATGGGACTATTGGCTGTGCTGGACGTTCTTACCAGAATGCCCTGTTGCAGCAAGCGTTCTATTACTGGGAAAACTCCTAACTCCACCTCTGGCTTCAGAGGATACTGTGGGATTTTTGGAGCTATCCTACCATCTTTTACTTGTACAACTACTGGAGCTACGTTTGCCATTAATCCAGTGTCCTGTCCATCTTTTGTCCAAAGTGACTCTGGTATCTGAGATGTCATCTCTTCTATTTGGGATGGGTTCCTATTTGTCATAATGGAATGTGACATTAATTTTGATGGGGAGTCTAACATGTCTCGTACCTCCTGAGCGTGATTCTCAGGAATGTCCAAGAATACACCTTCAGGAGTACAATAAATGACGCAACCCATTTTACATAGTAAGTCTCTCCCCAGGAGATTAGTTGGTGCCGATGCAGCCAGCAAAAAGGAATGCTTGGTATGCAAAGGCCCTATTGTAATCTCGGCTGGTTTGCTAACAGGGTAGTGCTGGACTACTCCTGTTACTCCCATGGCTGGAATTGTCCTACCAGTGGTTCTCATGCCCACTGTCGAATTTATCACTGACTTGGCCGCCCCTGTGTCTACAAGAAAGTTTAAAGTTTTACCAGCTACATTGATTGCAATCTCTGGTTCGCTTCCAAGACTGGCAATCAATTTAACTGGCTGCAGATTACAGGTGTGGCCACACCCCTATTGGGTATGCTGACCTCCCTGAATCCCATTGGCAGCAACTACTTGTGGGGGAGTTAGCTGGGAACTACCAGAGGCCTGCCAGTCTCTGTTCGGGGGATATCTTTTTGTTTCCCCTGTATGTGGCTCAAAACTCCGCCTCTGTGGACCCTGCTCCCAATGTCGTGTGTTGTGTTGTTGTCTAGGGGGTTGAAAAGATCTTTGTACATTCTTTGTTCTACATTCTCGTGCAAAGTGTCCCGGTCTGTTACAAGAAAAACATGTTATTACACTTGCCTTACCCACAGGATTCGGTGGTACATACGCAGGCTGCCTTGTGGTCAGCGCCTGTATACTTACGGACATCAACTTATCACTTTGCGACTCCCTGTGTCTAGTGATGTTTTTGTCGTGATCAACAGCAGCCTCTCTCAAGGTGGACACTGACAGACCTCGCCAACATGGTTGTGTGGTCTGTACCCTAGCTTTTAATGTTTCTTTCAAACCATCCATCAGTACAGATACTGCTACTTCTCGATGGTTTGGGTTGGTCTTAATGTCTTCTATACCAGTGTATTTTGCCATTTCTGATAGTGCCCGGTGGAAATATTCTGCTGCCGTTTCGGACTCCTTTTGCTTAATGGAAAATATTTTATTCCATTTAACAACGGCTGGGAAATACTCCTTTAGCTGTAAATTTATCCTTTTTACATTATCCTGGTCGTACACATCTGTAAGCGGTACATCTTTATCTAGTCCACAATCAGCCAAGAATTTAACTGAGTCGACATTGGAAGGTAAGCAAGCTCTTAGCACTATCTGCCAATCCTTATTATTGGGCTCTAAAGTGTTTCCTAGATCCCTGATGTATTTTTGGCTTGCCACTAAATCTTTTCTGGGGTCTGGGAATTCAGACACTATGGTCCTCAATTCCATTCTAGTGAACGGGCAATACATGGCGATGTTCCTGACGGGTGTGGCTCCTGATGCATCTGTTTTCCCATTGGGAACTACTATCACCTTTACAGGAGCAATTCTAACAGCCTCATTCTGCGTAGATTCTACAACTTGTGGTACAATTGTTTCAGTGTAGTGCATGGTGCCGTACTTACCCGTTGACACGACCTCACCTATCCCTCCGCTAGGGGCCTTCACTAATCTCGTGGGTGGTGCAGTTCCCACTGTGGTTTCTGATATGGTGGCCGCTAGAGAGAGCGCTGAAATTGTTGCCGAATCTTCTTCTTGATCACACTCCTGAGGAAGGTTTAAAACAGGGTACATCTTGCACGGGTTAATACTTGCATGAGTTATTTGGTTAACATCATTAACATTTACAGGGTTACTAAGAGTTTGTGTTTTACAACCCAATGCGTTTCTCTCCGTAATCAGCTTCTCTCCTGCAATGTATGGTGGAGGTGGAGCTGTGGCTATCAGCTTCCTGACTGCCCCAGATCCCGCCGCCAGAGCCAAACCTCTCTGTATCTCACCTTCCTGGTGCCATAACTGTAAGTAATCATGATGCTGAATTCGTCTCTTTGTTGATTTTACGAGACATATCCTCCTCCTTAAATTTTGTAACACGTCTGGACTGAAGCTACCTATTCTTGGGAATTTGTCCCTGTCTTGTACAGTCATTCTCTCCCATTCATCACATAAAGATTCGGTGTGACTTCCATATTTTTCACACATTACATATCGTGCCGACCCAACTGGTCGGTTCACAGAATCAACCTGAACCAGGGTTGATCGCCCCCTACCTGAGCAACTGGCCCCCATAGTCTGCAGGTGTTGCTTAGTCCTCCTTGGATTTCTGTATCAAGGTTTTCAGCAAGCCTTTACAGACAACCAAATTACTCCACAGTAGGCCGGCGGTGGCGGTTTACCGAGTACCCCACTCACTCGCCCACCTCGACCAATACGACCTGATCACACCGATATGGTGCTGGCGTACTCGATACAGGGCCCCTATGGAACCTTCAGTTTACTGGAACATATGAGGGTTACCCGCAGGACACTTACTCTTTCCAGTAAAGGTGAGGTTGTTAGATAGTTCCTGAGTGACCAGCGAACTTCCCTTCCAAAAATAAAAAATTACACAAATCACGTCAGAATGTACAGATAGCGTTTGTGACCACTTTACTCTAATGGTATTAGGTCAGATTACTAACTACTGCACACAATTACGTGTGGTCCAATCGTTCAGTACACAAGCACTACTTGTCATGTACTGAAAGATCAATGGAATCGATGTTTCCGGCCGCGATTCCTTCAGCAAGAGCTTATGGCCTATATGGGTTCTGCACCAACACCCCAGGCGTTGTGCCACTGGACTTTTATAGCGGACCTCTTTAGTACCTTACGACCTCCTGGTCTTGTTACCTTCTGTTAATGACCTCCTGGTCTGTTACCTTATGGTCCGCTATACTCTAATGCTCAAATATTATTTAACCAGGGATGCCTCCCTAGCCACCGTATATGTCACTTACACGTGTGTCCCTTGACGAGTACCCGACTTTCCTTTTGGTTCCACCTTAAAGTTATATAAACTTTTGTATACAAAACCACACTCACTCAACACATGTACACTTTTGTTTCTATATCTATTTCTGCGCAGAAATTGTCTTCAGTCCAACAGTGTTACTAATTAGGAGCAGGATCTGTTAAACTAAATTTCAGATTTTCCAAAAATAGATTTGCGTTATTTTACCGCGTCGCGTTATTTACCGCTGTGCGTTACTTATCGCCTTTGCGCTAATTATCGCTTTGCGCTAATTCAACTTTTCGTGACTTGAGCTACGTGGGCGTAACCAGACGCTACGTTGCGTAATGTACGCTGCGTGCGTCTGCCGTTTGGATTGCGTACGCAAGTCTTTTGTTAGGGACACGTGTACGCAAAACAAAGATCCACCGTAACACAATTTCTACCTTTATCACTGTAGATGATCCCTGATCATTTACCGCACACCACACTGACTGTCTTATCTCCCAGACAAGCCGTGTGTTGGTCTATACTTTAACTATTACCTCTACTATGAAATAACAGCAAATCTCTTTTTTTCACTTTCTAATCAACTATAAAACTTGGCAAACAGGAATAGTGATATACGAAATTTGAAAAAGAAATACAGATAAATGTATGCGTGCGTGTATACGCAAGACAGAAGAAAAATAAAACAGTTTTAAAAGACACAAGCGTTTTGTTCTTACTTCCGGTTCCCGGATTCCTTCAGCACTCTTTATCTAAGCGAAGCAGACGCTTATCCAATCAGCACTGCAAGGAATATGATCCCGCCCTTTGCTGATGGATAATGTCTGCTGATCTACCTAGTGCAGATATGAGAAGGATAGGACGAGTCCCCAATTGACAATTCTAAATTCCCTTGTCGTATAAACAACCCTTTATGAAGCTAAGAACACTGTACGCTGTTTACTTAAGAAGTACCGTAATGGTACGCTAGTTGCGTAACGATCGCTCAGCCGTAGGCGAGACGCTCAAGCGTCACGTTCGCTCACGGCCCAGCGATCACAGGACACGTTATTGGCTATGACTAGAGTAATGATTCGCTATGGCGTAGCGGACGCTCGAGACCACGAGGAGATCACCAGCGGCGCAGACGCTCACAACGCTATACCTTTATGTCTAAACCTTATACCAAAGAAATACACAGAATACCTTAATGTGAATACAGGGTGTAAGTGCAACCTTGTGTAACCTGACTAACTACAAAGCTGCTTGAGCGTCACCGACGCTCAAGTGAACACTTAACACTATAGAAAATACACAGATACTGGTTTAGGTTCCAAAGCCTATTAACTGTATTATATCTAGTATACTTGTAAAAAGGGGATAACAGTACAAATGATACTCTACAATATAACAGAGACTTCCTAACCACAGAACTAAACAATACTATCTAATACAATACAATACTAGTCTAGGGGAGATACGAGGGAGAGAGAGAAGGGAAAGAGAGAGAGAGAGAGACGGAGAGAGATGAGAGAAATTGGCTCACAGAAAGACAATGATAACGGAGAGAAACTTACGCACAGGGGTAAACGATCGCATGCGCCTGGACATCCAGCACCCGATTTTCAGCAATGAGAACCGTTGAAGAGTGAGAGCTGGATGTGGTCGGCCTGCCTATTTATGCCCCACACACAATGCAATCCTACAGTCCCTACAATCCCATTGTCCATTGGATGAAGGAATTCGACCCTGCATCATAACAAAAGGTCATAGGTTGATTCATACAGGTGGGCTGTGACGATTTCAAACAGCTCAGGTGGGTGGGGAACTAGGTTTCCCGCCGCATACCTGAGTATGAGTAAATAGTAGAAATGGACATAAACTTCTTATGTCCATAACTATTCGCACGAGCGATTAGTACGCTCCAAACCAACACCGGAATATTGCTAATTAAATACTCTTCCGATGGGTACCAAACACTGCTGTATGATTCCTGTTAGACCCTTCGTACGATACAAAGAGGGATTCCTTAGCTCAGGGACCTTCTATATTAACCAAACTTTCAGAAACTATCAAAGGGACCATGATCTATAAACTACATTAATTGTGAAAATATGTAACGAATGAGTCGCACGCTACGACTACATAAACTCTACCGTAAATACGCATACCGCGCCTGCGAGTGCACGCTATTGCGGGTATGCGCCTTCACGGGAGAGCGTACGCATGCGCAGCACGGACCAGTGTGCGGTGCAAATATGGCAACGTGCATAGAGACATTTTTCTGACTTTGACAGTACCCCTTCCCCTGTTGAACTAGGGGAACCTTGACAATCACTTGCTGTTGACACAGCTTTTGAATTGCAGCTAAAACTATCTCCCTTTCTGGGGGAGAAGCTGGTAAAGCCGATTTGAAAAATCGGCGTGGAGGCACCTCTTCGAATTCCAGCTTGTAGCCCTGGGATACAATTTCCATCGCCCAAGGATCCACGTCTGACTGAACCCAGACGTGGCTGAAGAGTCGAAGACGTGCCCCCACCGGCGCGGACTCCCTCAGTGGAGCCCCAGAGTCATGCGGTGGATTTAGTAGAAGCCGGGGAGTACTTCTGCTCCTGGTAACTAGCCGTGGCAGGCATTCTTTTCCCTTTACCCTTACCTCTGGCGAGGAAGGAAGAGCCCCGACCTCTTCTGGATTTATGCGACCGAAAGGACTGCATCTGATATTGTGGTGTTTTCTTTTGCTGTGGGGGAACATAAGGCAAAAAAGTAGATTTACCCGCGGTAGCTGTGGAAACCAGGTCCGCGAGACCTTCCCCAAATAACACCTCACCCTTGTAAGGCAAAACTTCCATATGCCTCTTTGAGTCGGCATCACCCGTCCATTGATGGGTCCACAGGGCTCACCTAGCAGAAATCGTCATGGCGTTGGCTCTTGAACCTAGTAGCCCAACGTCTCTCTGAGCGTCTCTCATATATAAGACTGCGTCTTTAATGTAACCTAAGGTCAATAAAATTGTATCCCTATCTAGGGTATCAATGTCAGCTGACAAGGTATCTGTCCAAGCTGCTACCGCACTACAAACCCAAGCCGATGCTATTGCCGGTCTGAGCAAAGCACCCGTATGTAAATAAATTGATTTTAAGGTAGTTTCCTGTCTGCGATCAGCAGGATCCTTGAGGGCCGCCGTGTCTGGAGACAGTAGCGCCACCTTCTTGGACAAGCGCGTCAAAGCCTTGTCCACCCTGGGCGAGGATTCCCACCGTACCCTGTCCTGTGCAGGGAAAGGATACGCCATAAGAATCCTCTTGGGAATCTGCAGTTTTTTGTCTGGAGTTTCCCAAGCTTTTTCAAATAACGCGTTCAGCTCATGAGATGGGGGAAAGGTTACCTCAGGTTTCTTTTCCTTAAACATGCATACCCTCGTGTCAGGGACAGAGGGGTCATCTGTGATATGTAAAACATCTTTTATTGCAACAATCATATAATAAATACTTTTGGCCACCCTTGGGTGTAACCTCGCATCATCGTAGTCGACACTGGAGTCAGAATCCGTGTCGGTATCAGTGTCTGCTACTTGGGACAGGGGACGTTTTTGCGACCCTGAAGGGCCCTGTGACACAGTCAAAGCCATTGATTGACTCCCTGTTTTATCCCTGGACTCTGCTTTGTCCAATCTCTTATGTAATAAAGCCACATTTGCATTTAAAACATTCCACATATCCAACCAATCAGGTGTCGGCGTTGCCGACGGAGACACCACAATCATCTGCTCCACCTCCTCCTTAGATGAGCCTTCCGCTTCAGACATACCGACACACACGTACCGACACTCCCACACACTCAGGGATATATCTATATGGAGACAGTCCCCCAATAAGGCCCTTTGGAGAGACAGAGAGAGAGTATGCCAGCACACACCCAGCGCCACTGGACACTGGAATAAAATCCCAGTTAGTATTCAGCGTTTTTATATATATATACACTCACTGCGCCAATAAAATGTGCCCCCCCCCCCTCTTTTTTGCCCTCTGTAACCTTGTTTAGCAGGGGAGAGTCCGGGGAGTCAGCTTCTCTGCAGTGTGCTGTGGAGAAAATAGCGCTGGTTAGTGCTGGAGGACCAAGCCCCGCCCCCTCACTGGCAGGCTTCGGTTCCGCTCAAATTATTTATACTGGCGGGGGTTTATTAATATACTGCCTCCGCAGTATCTCCTTTATATGCCAGTGTCCCTAGAGGTTTTTATTGCTGCCCAGGGCGCCCCCCCTGAGCCCTGCACCCTTACAGTGCCCGCTGTGTGTGTCTGTGTGGGAGCAATGGCGCTACCTCTGCGCGTTACCTCAGTGAAGATCTGAAGTCTTCTGCCGCCTGTGAAGTCTTCTTTTCTTCTTAATACTCACCCGGCTTCTATCTTCCGGCTCTGTGAGGAGGACGGCGGCGCGGCTCCGGGACGAACGGCGAGGGTGAGACCTGCGTTCCGATCCTCTAGAGCTAATGGTGTCCAGTAGCCTAAGAAGCAGAGCCTATCATTTAAGTAGGGGTATCCGGACTCCAGGTCGACAACAAAAAGGTCGACACGCCTTAGGTCGACGCACCTTAGGTTGACATGGACAAAAGGTCGACGTGGACAAAAGGTCGACAGGAACAAGGTCGACATCGGAAAAAGGTCGACATGAGTTTTTCACAATTTTTTTCTTTTTTGGAACCTTTTCATACTTAACGATTCACGTGGACTACGATTGGAACGGTAATCTGTGCCGAGCGAAGGCACCATGCCCGAAGCATGGCGAGCGAAGCGAGCCATGCGTGGGGACGCGGTGCACTAATTAAGGTTCCCGGTCACTCTACAAAGAAAACAACACCAAAAAAACATAAAAAACTCATTTCGACCTTGTTCCTGTCGACCTTTTGTCCATGTCGACCTAAGGTGTGTCGACCAATTGGGGTCGACCTAAGGTGTGTCGACCTTTTTGTTGTCGACCTGGAGTCCCAGACCCTAAGTAGGTCTGCTTCTCTCCCCTCAGTCCCACGATGCAGGGAGCCTGTTGCCAGCAGTGCTCCCTGAAAGTAAAAAACCTAACAAAAAGTCTTTTACAGAGAAACTCAGTAGAGCTCCCCTGCAGTGCACCCAGTCTCCTCTGGGCACAGGATCTAACTGAGGTCTGGAGGAGGGGCATAGAGGGAGGAGCCAGTGCACACCCATTCTAAAGTCTTTAGAGTGCCCATGTCTCCTGCGGAGCCCGTCTTTACCCCATGGTCCTTACGGAGTCCCCAGCATCCTATAGAAAGTAAGAGAAAATGAGGAATTGGGAGTAACCTAAAGTTTCAACTGTCAGTTTTTTTCTGCTACTTCCTGTATGGCTTTTTGGCACCGTTTTCCCATGTAGTGAATGAGAAGATTTTTGGGAAGGCATAACTCAGGATAGAGGACAAATAAAGACTTGGGGTTTGTTTTATTAGATAGAGAATGTCCCAGTGTAGTGCCTTTTGGGGTTGTGGTTTTTCAGAAAGTTATAGTTTTTTTTTTAATTTAGTAAAATATGCCCCATTTTAAAGATAGGGCTTTTCAATTTGTTGCGCCTGCGCAGTGGCCACCAGCAGGGGGTGTACAGAGAGTAGCTTCACTTGAGAGCTGCAATATGGCCGCCTTCTCCACGGTTATTCTGTAAATAGGAAAATAACCTCACAGGTTCACATAGGGCAGTGGTGCCACTACTAGTGCAGGGCTGTAACATACAGTAATAAGGAACAGCCATATACTAAAGCGGCACGGTGACCTCACCCCTCTCAGAGGCACCAGGGCGCAGCACACTATGGGGGTCATTCCGAGTTGTTCGCTCGTTGCCGATTTTCGCTATATTGCGATTAGTCGCTGACTGCGCATGCGCAAGGTTCGCAGAGCGCATGCGCTTAGTTATTTTACACAAAAGTTAGGTATTTTACTCACGGCATAACGTGGATTTTTTATCGTTCTGGTGATCGTACTGTGATTGACAGGAAGTGGGTGTTTCTGGGCGGAAACTTGCCGTTTTCTGGGCGTGTGCGAAAAAATGCTGGCGTTTCTGGGAAAAACGCGCGAGTGTCTGAAGTAACGGGGGAGTGTCTGGGCAAACACTGGGTGTTTCTGTGACGTCAAACCAGGAACGAAACTGACTGAACTGATCGCAGTGGCAGAGTAAGTCTGGAGCTACTCAGAAACTGCTAAGAAATTTCTATTCGCAATTCTGCTAATCTTTCGTTCGCTATTCTGCTAAGCTAAGATACACTCCCAGAGGGCGGCGGCTTAGCGTGTGCAATGCTGCTAAAAGCAGCTAGCGAGCGAACAACTCGGAATGAGGGCCAATATGGGGTACACTTGGCACACACACCTGTTAGCTCAGGGCAGCGCTATAGGACCCTCCTGTAATGCTGTGCTGACGGCGTTTAGTGATCAGGGCACTGGGAGACTGGCTGGCTGGTCTCCGTCTCTGCTGCCTATAGAACTTCCACCTCTGTTATATATCAGGGCTGCTCTCCTGTGTGTTCTCTTCTTCTCCTACCTAACACTGGAACTGTGCCCAGAGAACGAGAGGGCAGCGGCTGACAAGAGAGAGGGTGCAGCAATCTGTGCGGACAGTGCCCCTCACAGCAAGGTGTCCTTATGCTGTGCTCCGTGTAATCACCATGATCCATACAGACTCTCACCCTGGCATGCTCTCTATTTATTATTTCTTTTTTTACACTGTGGCGTGCTCGAGGGAAGGGAGCAGGCAACCCCCCCTCCCTACTACTCCTCCGCCGCCGCCAGCATCACTGCCGAGCCGGCCAGTGCGCCGGCGGCAATGAGCAGTATGCAGCCGCCAGCAACAGTCGGGAAGCTGTTACTCCCGGCAGCAGTAGCACCAACCCGCAACTCGGCCAGCGGCACTATGATCAAGGAGACAGCCGCAGCACTGGGAAGCAGTACCCCTCCAATAGCAGCACCAACCAAGAGACCGAGGCAGCAACCCGCCCCCAGCAGCAGCACCACCCTGACCATAGGTAAGATGCATTTTGATGTCACAAGATGGTGGCCGGAGTAGTGGCTGGCTATGGTCACACCCCGAGGAAAAGGGATAGTGATTTCAGTGTTCCCTTGTGCAGGGATTGGATGTGTAGATATATGGAGACTATGGGGGTAATTCCAAGTTGATCGCAGCAGGAAATTTTTTAGCAGTTGGGCAAAACCATGTGCACTGCAGGGGGGGCAGATATAACATTTGCAGAGAGAGTTAGATTGGGGTGGGTTATTTTGTTTCTGTGCAGGGTAAATACTGGCTGCTTTATTTTTACACTGCATTTTAGATTGCAGATTGAACTCACCACACCCAAATCTAACTCTCTCTGCACGTTACATCTGCCTCCCCTGCAGTGCACATGGGCCCTCATTCCGAGTTGTTCGCTCGTTATTTTCCTTCGCATTGGTGCGTTTTTCCGCTAACTGCGCATGCGCAATGTTCGCACTGCGGCTGCGTCAAGTAAATTTGCTAAGAATTTTGGTATTTTACTCACGGCATTACGAGGATTTTTCTTCGTTCTGGTGATCGGAGTGTGATTGACAGGAAGTGGGTGTTTCTGGGCGGAAACTGGCCGTTTTTTGAGTGTGTGTGAAAAAACGCTGCCGTTTCTGGGAAAAACGCAGGAGTGGCTGGAGAAACGGGGGAGTTCCTGGGCGAACGCTGGGTGTGTTTGTGACGTCAAACCAGGAACGAAACTGACTGAACTGATCACAGTGGCAGAGTAAGTCTCGAGCTAATCAGAAACTGCTAAGAAATTTCTATTCGCAATTTTGCGAATCTTTCGTTCGCAATTCTGCTAAGCTAAGATTCACTCCCAGAGGGCGGCGGCTTAGCGTGTGCACTGCTGCGAAAAGCGGCTAGCGAGCGAACAACTCGGAATGAGGGCCATGGTTTTGCCCAACTGCTAAAAAATTTCCTGCTGCGATCAACTTGGAATTACCCCCTATGTATGTATAGATGTGAGTGGCATTGCGTGGATGTTTGAGAGCGGCAGTGTACGGATGTATGAGAGCGGCAGTGTACGGATGTATGAGAGCGGCAGTGTACAGATATATGAGAGCAGCAGTGTGCGGAAGTATGAGAGCGGCAGTGTACGGATCTATGAGAGCGGCGGTGTACGGATGTATGAGAGCGGCGGTGTACGGATGTATGAGAGCGGCGGTGTACGGATGTATGAGAGCGGCAGTGTACGGATGTATGAGAGCGGTAGAGTACGGATGTACGAGTGCGGCAGCGTGCGGATGTATGAGAGCAGCATTGAACGGATGTATGAGAGCGGCAGTGTACGGAAGTATGAGAGCGGCAGTGTACGGAAGTATGAGAGCGGCAGTGTACGGATGTATGAGAGCGGCAGTGTACGGAAGTATGAGAGCGGCAGTGTACGGATGTATGAGAGCGGCAGTGTACAGATGTATGAGAGCGGCAGTGTACGGATGTATGAGAGCGGCAGTGTGCGGATGTATGAGAGCGGCGGTGTACGGATGTATGAGAGCGGCAGTGTACAGATATATGAGAGCGGCAGTGTACGGATGTATGAGAGCGGCAGTGTGCGGATGTATGAGAGCGGCGGTGTACGAATGTATGATAGCGGCAGTGTACAGATGTATGAGAGCGGCGGTGTACGGATGTATGAGAGCGGCGGTGTACAGATGTATGAGAGCGGCAGTGTACGGATGTATGAGAGCGGCGGTGTACGGATGTATGAGAGCGGCGGTGTACGGATGTATGAGAGCGGCGGTGTACGGATGTATGAGAGTGGCAGTGTACGGATGTATGAGGGCGGCAGTGTACGGATGTATGAAAGCGGCAGTGTACAGTTGTATGAGAGCGGCAGTGTACGGATGTATGAGAGCGGTAGAGTACGGATGTACGAGTGCGGCAGCGTGTGGATGTACGAGTGCTGCAGCGTGCGGATGTATGAGAGCGGCAGTGTACGGATGTATGAGAGTGGCAGTGTACGGATGTATGAGAGTGGCAGTGTACGGATGTATGAGAGCGGCGGTGTATGGATGTATGAGAGCGGCAGTGTACGGATGTATGAGAGCGGCGGTGTATGGATGTATGAGAGCGGCAGTGTACGGATGTATGAGAGCGGCGGTGTATGGATGTATGAGAGCGGCAGTGTACGGATGTATGAGAGCGGCGGTGTATGGATGTATGAGAGTGGCAGTGTACGGATGTATGAGAGCGGCGGTGTATGGATGTATGAGAGCGGCAGTGTACGGATGTATGAGAGCGGCGGTGTATGGATGTATGAGAGCGGCAGTGTACGGATGTATGAGAGCGGCGGTGTATGGATGTATGAGAGCGGCAGTGTACGGATGTATGAGAGCGGCGGTGTATGGATGTATGAGAGCGGCAGTGTACGGATGTATGAGAGCGGCGGTGTATGGATGTATGAGAGCGGCAGTGTACGGATGTATGAGAGCGGCGGTGTACGGATGTATGAGAGTGGCAGTGTACGGATGTATGAGGGCGGCAGTGTACGGATGTATGAAAGCGGCAGTGTACAGTTGTATGAGAGCGGCAGTGTACGGATGTATGAGAGCGGTAGAGTACGGATGTACGAGTGCGGCAGCGTGTGGATGTACGAGTGCTGCAGCGTGCGGATGTATGAGAGCGGCAGTGTACGGATGTATGAGAGTGGCAGTGTACGGATGTATGAGAGTGGCAGTGTACGGATGTATGAGAGCGGCGGTGTATGGATGTATGAGAGCGGCAGTGTACGGATGTATGAGAGCGGCAGTGTACGGATGTATTGATGGCAGAGTCATAGGGAGGGATGTCGGAATGCTGTTATAGAATTCCTAATACAAAGTGGAATCTGTATAGTGGGCGGGGCTGACACCACGTTGGGCTTGATGTACAGGTAGTGTGGCAAGCACGGCCAAATTGGTGTCTGACGTCGCCCGCAGTCCACACTGTTGTGAGGAGTCCGAGTTCATTTTGACTGTGTAGTGCACTCAGAGGACCTACCGCCCGTCCCCTCCTCGCATCTGAGCAGCAGGTCAGGCTCTTATTTTCTTTTTAAGCAGGAGGGGCCGAGTGAACTGTGAGCAGGGGGGCAGAGCTACACGGGACCCAGAGGGGTTGCTGTGCTGTCAGAGAGGGAGAGGAAGAGAGGGATGAAGCTGCTGCAGATCCCCAGCTGATTGTGAGGTAAGCGTGTGTATGTACAGTGTATGTGTGCAGTGTTTGTATGTGTTCTAGTGTTCGTGTGTATAGTCTTCACACTAGGCTGTTTTAGTGCATAATGCCTCCTAACCCTTTAGCTGTGCCCTTCAAAAACAGCCTGCCGCCCCCATATCTCCCTCTCTCGCTGCCCCTGGTCTCCCTGTGTCTGTCTCTTTCCCATGTCTCACTCTCTCTGTCTCTCTCGCTGCCCCTGGTCGGTCTGTCTCTTTTGCTTCCCCTGGTCTGCCTGTCTCTCTCGCTTTCTCACTGCCCCTGGTCTGTCTCTTGCTGCCTCTGGTTTGTCTCTATCTCTCGCTGCCCCTGGTCTGTCTCTTTCTCTCGCTCTCTCTCACTGCCCTCTGGACTGTCTCTCGCTGCCTCTGGTCTATCTCTCTATCTCTCTCTGCCCTTGTCCAGCGGCTGAACTAGCGTCAATGCAAGTGGTGCATTGCACTGAGGCCCAGTATGACGGAGGTGTCCACAACAGGCAGCAGTATAATGAGTCAGACAGCCTCATTGCACGCTGCCCACCGCTGCGCCGAATGCTCTCGATTGAGGAAGCCTAGATGCGGTCCCCAGCGGCAGCGAGGAAGAAGAGTGATCACATCACCCTTCAACCTGGCACCGCACGGCTGTTGCTGTCAGTTCCTGCTGATGGCCCATACTGCATGCTGGGAGAAGGAGGAGGGAGTCAGGGGACTGAGCAGCTGCTGTGAAGAGCCTTCCCAGAGCCATAGAGCCAACCAGGAGGCGTAAAGTATGTAAGTACCAGAGTGTGTGTGTTTAGCTGTATGCGTATTTTGCTATGTGTGTGTGTGTGTGTGTGTGTGTGTGTAATTGTTTTTCTGTGTGTGCATAGCTATTTGTGTGTTTTGTCATACGTGTGTATATGTGTTTTGCTATGCGTGTGTATTTTACTATGTGTGTGTATATACAGGGCCAGCCCGACCGTTACATCGCGGAGAGTACCATATGTGGAGGGTACTGCCACTGCCTTCTCATCCCGGCTGTCACCTCCTGAGGTGTACTCGCACCCCTGCTGCACTTCCCCCAGAGAGAGCCCGGACCACAGGGTGAGGTGAGTGGGGAGCCAGGGAGGGAAACCACTGGGACAGGGTCGCACACTGTGGCTGCCACATTTCTTCAAGCACACTTTCTCTCTGTCACCTCTGCCTCAGTCAGTCACTCTCTACCTGTCACCCACTATCTACCTGTCATCCCTGCCTCAGTCACCCACTATGTCCCTGTCACCCCTGCCTGTCACCCACTATCTACCTGTCATCCCTGCCTCAGTCACCCACTATCTCACTGTCATCCCTGCCTTAGTCACCCACTATCTCCCTGTCACCCCGACTCAGTCAACCACTATGTCCCTGTCACCCACTATGTCCCTGTCACCCCTGCCTCAGTCACCCACTATCTCTGTCATCCCTGCCTCAGTCACCCACTCTCAACCTGTCACCCACTATCTCCCTGTCACCCCTGCTTCAGTCACCCACTCTCTACCTGTCACCCCTGCCTCAGTCACCAACTCTACCCATCACCCCTGCCTCAGTCTTCCACTCTCTACCTGTCACCCCTTGCTTCGGTCACCCACTATGTCCCTGTCACCCCTGCCTCAGTCACCCACTATCTCCCTGTCACCCCTGCCTCAGTCACCCACTATCTTCCTGTCACCCCTGCCTCAGCCACTCACTATCTCCCTGTCACCCGTCTCAGTCGCTCACTATCTCCCTTTCACCCCTGTCTCAATCACCCACTATCTCCCTGTCACCCCTACTTCAGTCACACACTAACAGTTTTTTTTTGTGGTGCGTGCTGTAATTTTCAATAAGGGATAGGGGCCCAATGCATATTGTTGCTCCTGGGCCCACCATTCTCTAGTTCCGTCATTGCCCTTGTCTGTCTTTCTCTTTCGCTGCCCCTGGTCTCTCTATCTGTCTGTCTCTTTCGCTGCCCCTGGTCTCTCTGTCTATCTCTCTTGCTGCCCCTAGTCTCTCTGTCTGTCATTCTCTTGCTGCCCCTGGTCTCTCTGTCTGTCATTCTCTCGCTGCCCCTGGTCTGTCATTCTCTCGCTGTCCCTGGTGTGGTTCTCACACTTGCTGCCCCTGGTCTGTCTTTCTCTCTCACTGCTGCTGGTCTGTCATTCTCTCTCTCTCTCTCTTTCTGCCCCTGGTCTGTTTCTCTCTCTCTTACTGCATCTGGTCTCTCTGTGTCTCTCTCTCGCTGCCCCTGGTCTGTCTTTCTCTAACTGACCCTTGTCTGTCTCTCTCTCGCTGCCCCTGATCTGTATCTGTCTCTTTCTCCCTCTCTCTGCCCCTGGCCTGTCTCTCTCTCTCTCACTGCTCCTGGTCTGTATCTGTCTCCATCTCTGTCTCTGCCCCTGGTCTGTCTCTTGCTGCCCTTGGTATCTGTCTCTCTCACACTGTCCATGGTCTGTCTCTCTCACTGTCCATGGTCCGTCTGTCTCTCTCGCTGTCCATGGTCTGACTCTCTCGCTGTCCATGGTCTGTCTCTCTCTCTTGCTGTCCATGGTCTGTCTCTCTCTCTCGCTGTCCCTGGTCTATCTCTCGCTGTCCCTGGTCTCTCTCTCGCTGTCCCTGGTCTCTCTCTCGCTGTCCCTGGTCTCTCTCTCGCTGTCCCTGGTCTCTCTCTCTCTCGCTGTTTCTGGTCTCTCTCTGACACTCTCTCGCTGCCCCTGGTCTCTCTCTCGCTGCCCCGGTCCCTCTGTCACTCTCTCGCTGCTCGTGGTCTGTCTGTCACTCTCTCTCTAGTGTGTGCCGTATATGATGGCGGAGAGCACAGGCTATGGATTGATAGCTACCCCTCAACCCACACACTCTACCTATTAACATCATTAGGGCACGGCATTATATGGATATGGATATGATTTAATCCAAACATCTGCTGTACACACGGGGCACGTTATGCGCTGATTCTTAATTAACGGCATACACAGACCTGTAGTATAATTATATCTATTGGTCAGGGCTGTGCAAGTTGCTATAATAAAGTCACACGTATCAGACTAACATAGCAATCCGGGGTGCCTCTTTAGCAAAAAACCAATAGGTCTACATTGCAAATCTATTACCACTATTGCTTCCAATAGATACAGAGCTCGCAATTCTGGAAGTTATACATTTAGGTTCCACTAGCTAATGAACATGAGTGCAGTGGCAATTAACAAACAAAATAAGAATTTACTTACCGATAATTCTATTTCTCATAGTCCGTAGTGGATGCTGGGGACTCCGAAAGGACCATGGGGAATAGCGGCTCCGCAGGAGACTGGGCACAAAAGTAAAAAGCTTTAGGACTACCTGGTGTGCACTGGCTCCTCCCCCTATGACCCTCCTCCAAGCCTCAGTTAGGATACTGTGCCCGGACGAGCGTACACAATAAGGAAGGATTTTGAATCCCAGGTAAGACTCAATACCAGCCACACCAATCACACCGTACAACTTGTGATTTGAACCCAGTTAACAGCATGATAACAGAGGAGCCTCTGAAAAGATGGCTCACAACAATAATAACCCGATTTTTGTAACAATAACTATGTACAAGTATTGCAGACAATCCGCACTTGGGATGGGCGCCCAGCATCCACTACGGACTATGAGAAATAGAATTATCGGTAAGTAAATTCTTATTTTCTCTGACGTCCTAGTGGATGCTGGGGACTCCGAAAGGACCATGGGGATTATACCAAAGCTCCCAAACGGGCGGGAGAGTGTGGATGACTCTGCAGCACCGAATGAGAGAACTCCAGGTCCTCCTCAGCCAGGGTATCAAATTTGTAGAATTTTGCAAACGTATTTGCCCCTGACCAAGTAGCTGCTCGGCAAAGTTGTAAAGCCGAGACCCCTCGGGCAGCCGCCCAAGATGAGCCCACTTTCCGCGTGGAATGGGCTTTTACAGATTTTGGCTGTGGCAGGCCTGCCACAGAATGTTCAAGCTGAATTGTACTACAAATCCAACGAGCAATCGTCTGCTTAGAAGCAGGGGCACCCAGCTTGTTGGGTGCATACAGGATAAACAGCGAGTCAGATTTTCTGACTCCAGCCGTCCTGGAAACATATATTTTCAGGGCCCTGACTACGTCCAGCAACTTGGAATCCTCCAAGTCCCTAGTAGCCGCAGGCACCACAATAGGCTGGTTTAAGTGAAAAGCTGAAACCACCTTAGGGAGAAATTGAGGACGAGTCCTCAATTCTGCCCTGTCCGTATGAAAAATTAGGTAAGGGCTTTTATAGGATAAAGCCGCCAATTCTGAGACACGCCTGGCTGAAGCCAGGGCTAACAGCATTACCACTTTCCATGTGAGATATTTTAAGTCCACAGTGGTGAGTGGTTCAAACCAATGTGATTTTAGGAATCCCAAAACTACATTGAGATCCCAAGGTGCCACTGGAGCACAAAAGGAGGCTGTATATGCAGTACCCCCTTGACAAACGTCTGAACTTCAGGAACTGAAGCTAGTTCTTTTTGGAAGAATATTGACAGGGCCGAAATTTGAACCTTAATGGACCCTAATTTGAGGCCCATAGACAGTCCTGTTTGCAGGAAATGCAGGAATCGACCCAGTTGAAATTCCTCTGTAGGGGCCTTCCTGGCCTCACACCACGCAACATATTTACGCCAAATACGGTGATAATGTTGCACAGTTACATCCTTCCTGGCTTTGATCAGGGTAGGGATAACTTCATTCGGAATGCCTTTTTCCTTCAGGATCCGGCGTTCAACCGCCATGCCGTCAAACGCAGCCGCGGTAAGTCTTGGAACAGACATGGTCCCTGCTGGAGCAGGTCCTTTCTTAGAGGTAGAGGCCACGGGTCTTCCGTGAGCATCTCTTGAATTTCCGGGTACCAAGTCCTTCTTGGCCAATCCGGAGCCACGAGTATAGTCTTTACACCTCTCCTTCTTATGATTCTCAGTACCTTGGGTATGAGAGGCAGAGGAGGGAACACATATACTGACTGGTACACCCACGGTGTTACCAGAGCGTCCACAGCTATTGCCTGAGGGTCCCTTGACCTGGTGCAATATCTGTCCAGTTTTTTGTTGAGGCGGGACGCCATCATGTCCACCTTTGGTTTTTCCCAACGGTTCACAATCATGTGGAAGACTTCTGGGTGAAGTCCCCACTCCCCCGGGTGAAGATCGTGTCTGCTGAGGAAGTCTGCTTCCCAGTTGTCCACTCCCGGAATGAACACTGCTGACAGTGCTATCACATGATTTTCCGCCCAGCGAAGAATCCTTGCAACTTCCGTCATTGCCCTCCTGCTTCTTGTGCTGCCCTGTCTGTTTACGTGGGCGACTGCCGTGATGTTGTCCGACTGGATCAACACCGGCTGACCCTGAAGCAGAGGCCTTGCCTGACTTAGGGCATTGTAAATGGCCCTTAGTTCCAGGATATTTATGTGAAGTGACGTTTCCATGCTTGACCACAAGCCCTGGAAATTTTTTTCCCTGTGTGACTGCTCCCCAGCCTCTCAGGCTGGCATCCGTGGTCACCAGGACCCAATCCTGAATGCCGAATCTGCGGCCCTCTAGGAGATGAGCACTCTGTAACCACCACAGGAGAGACACCCTTGTCCTTGGAGATAGGGTTATCCGCTGATGCATCTGAAGATGCGATCCGGACCACTTGTCCAGCAGATCCCACTGAAAAGTTCTTGCGTGGAATCTTCCGAATGGAATCGCTTCGTAAGAAGCCACCATCTTTCCCAGGACCCTTGTGCATTGATGCACTGACACTTGTCCTGGTTTTAGGAGGTTCCTGACTAGCTCGGATAACTCCCTGGCCTTCTCCTCCGGGAGAAACACCTTTTTCTGGACTGTGTCCAGAATCATCCCTAGGAACAGTAGATGTGTTGTTGGAATCAGCTGCGATTTTGGAATATTTAGAATCCACCCGTGCTGACGTAGCACTACCTGAGATAGTGCTACTCCGACCTCTAACTGTTCCCTGGACCTTGCCCTTATCAGGAGATCGTCCAAGTAAGGGATAATTAAGACGCCTTTTCTTCGAAGAAGAATCATCATTTCAGCCATTACCTTGGTAAAGACCCGGGGTGCCGTGGACAATCCAAACGGCAGCGTCTGAAACTGATAATGACAGTTTTGTACCACAAACCTGAGGTACCCTTGGTGAGAAGGGTAGATTGGGACATGGAGATAAGCATCTTTGATGTCCAGAGATACCATATAGTCCCCTTCTTCCAGGTTCGCTATCACTGCTCTGAGTGACTCCATCTTGAATTTGAACCTTTTTATGTAAGTGTTCAAGGATTTTAGATTTAAAATTGGTCTCACCGAGCCGTCCGGCTTCGGTACCACAAACAGCGTGGAATAATACCCCTTTCCCTGTTGTAGGAGGGGTACCTTGATTATCACCTGCTGGGAATACAGCTTGTGAATAGCTTCCAATACTGCCTCCCTGTCGGAGGGAGACGTTGGTAGAGCAGACTTCAGGAACCGGCGAGGGGGAGACGTCTCAAATTCCAATTTGTACCCCTGTGATTATACCTGCAGGATCCAGGGGTCCACTTGCGAGTGAGCCCACTGCGTGTTGAAATTTTTGAGACGGGCCCCCACCGTGCCTGAGTCCGCTTGTAAAGCCCCAGCGTCATGCTGAAGACTTGGCAGAAGCGGGGGAGGGCTTCTGCTCCTGGGAAGAGGCTGCCTGGTGCAGTCTTTTTCCCCTTCCTCTGCCCCGGGGCAGAAATGAGTGGCCTTTTGCCCGCTTGCCCTTATGGGGACGAAAGGACTGAGTTTGAAAAGACGGTGTCTTTTTCTGCTGAGAGGTGACCTGGGGTAAAAAGGTGGATTTTCCAGCCGTTGCCGTGGCCACCAGGTCCGATAGACCGACCCCAAATAACTCCTCCCCTTTATACGGCAATACTTCCATATGTCGTTTGGAATCCGCATCACCTGACCACTGTCGCGTCCATAACCCTCTTCTGGCAGAAATGGACATCGCACTTACTCTTGATGCCAGGGTGCAAATATCCCTCTGTGCATCTCGCATATATAGTAATGCATCCTTTAAATGCTCTATAGTTAATAATATACTGTCCCTATCTAGGGTATCAATATTTTCAGTCAGGGAATCCGACCAAGCCACTCCAGCGCTGCACATCCAGGCTGAGGCGATTGCTGGTCGCAGTATAACACCAGTATGTGTGTATATACCTTTTAGGATATTTTCCAGCCTTCTATCAGCTGGTTCCTTGAGGGCGGCCGTATCAGGAGACGGTAACGCCACTTGTTTTGATAAGCGTGTGAGCGCCTTATCTACCCTAGGGGGTGTTTCCCAACGCGCCCTAACCTCTGGCGGGAAAGGGTATAGTGCCAATAATTTATTAGAAATCAGCAGTTTTTTATCGGGGGAAACCCACGCTTTATCACACACCTCATTCAATTCA
The DNA here is from genome assembly GCF_028390025.1 of Pseudophryne corroboree. Taxonomy (NCBI): domain Eukaryota; kingdom Metazoa; phylum Chordata; class Amphibia; order Anura; family Myobatrachidae; genus Pseudophryne; species Pseudophryne corroboree. Next base: position 134,067,000 of record NC_086454.1, on the reverse strand, counting down.
TCTGATTCAGGAAAAACTACGGGTAGTTTTTTCACACCCCACATAATACCCTTTTTTGTGGTACTTGTAGTGTCAGAAATGTTCAACGCCTCCTTCATTGCCGTGATCATGTAACGTGTGGCCCTACTGGACATTACGTTTGTCTCCTCACCGTCGACACTGGAGTCAGTATCCGTGTCTGGGTCTGTGTCGACCATCTGAGGTAACGGGCGCTTTAGAGCCCCTGACGGTGTTTGAGACGCCTGGACAGGCACTAACTGATTCGCCGGCTGTCTCATGTCGTCAACAGTTTTTTGCAAAGTGCTGACATTGTCACGTAATTCCTTAAATACGACCATCCAGTCAGGTGTCGACTCCCTAGGGGGTGACATCACTAAAACAGGCAATTGCTCCGCTTCCACATCATTTTCCTCCTCATACATGTCGACACAATCGTACCGACACCCAGCACACACACAGGGAATGCTCTGATAGAGGACAGGACCCCACGAGCCCTTTGGGGAGACAGAGGGAGAGTTTGCCAGCACACACCAGAGCGCTATATCTGTATAAGGATAACCTTATATAAGTGTTTCTCCCTTTTATAGCTGCTGCATTTATATTAACTGCCAAATAGTGCCCCCCCCTCTCTTGTTTTACCCTGTTTCTGTAGTGCAGGACTGCAGGGGAGAGTCAGGGAGCCGTCCTTCCAGCGGAGCTGTGAGGGAAAATGGCGCTTGTGTGCTGAGGAGATAGGCTCTGCCCCCTTCACGGCGGCCTTTTCTCCCGCTTTTTTTAGGAAAACTGGCAGGGGTTAAATGCATCCATATAGCCCAGGAGCTATATGTGATGCATTTCTTTAGCCATATAAGGTTTAAACCGTGTTTTATTGCGTCTCAGGGCGCTCCCCCCCAGCGCCCTGCACCCTCAGTGACCGGAGTGTGAAGTGTGCTGAGAGCAATGGCGCACAGCTGCGGTGCTGTGCGCTACCTTATTTGAAGACAGGAACGTCTTCTGCCGCCGATTTTTCCGGACCTCTTCGCTCTTCTGGCTCTGTAAGGGGGCCGGCGGCGCGGCTCCGGGACCCATCCAGGCTGAACCTGTGATCGTCCCTCTGGAGCTAATGTCCAGTAGCCAAGAAGCCCAATCCACTCTGCACGCAGGTGAGTTCGCTTCTTCTCCCCTTAGTCCCACGATGCAGTGAGCCTGTTGCCAGCAGTACTCACTGAAAATAAAAAAACCTATTTAAACTTTTACTCTAAGCAGCTCAGGAGAGCCACCTAGCATGCACCCTTCTCGTTCGGGCACAAAAATCTAACTGAGGCTTGGAGGAGGGTCATAGGGGGAGGAGCCAGTGCACACCAGGTAGTCCTAAAGCTTTTTACTTTTGTGCCCAGTCTCCTGCGGAGCCGCTATTCCCCATGGTCCTTTCGGAGTCCCCAGCATCCACTAGGACGTTAGAGAAAGTATATTTACATCGCATGGTGAGACAGGGAACTGTTTATAACTTCCACTTATACCTAAATGGACTGCAAGGGGGGTATATCCCGTTAACCTTTGAATATATTTAATTGCGATCACATTAGGGGGTATTAGACACGGAGCTCGTATTTTTGAACCTACATATCGGGGTCCCATTAATGGACTGTTATAAGCACAGTGGTAATTATCAAGCATAGTCTATACATACAATGGCTGGTTAAAGCTAGAGAACTGTCTGTAATTTTTCATACAAACCCATATGATTAATAATGAATCTACTAAGGACTGCAATGGGGGTAAACCTTTTTTAACCCCGAATACTAACAATTCCTGGGATTTAGCTGCTAACTATATTAGGGGACAGGCAATATAGCCATTACGTGCCCAGACCGCATTCCAGATATAATAGCTATTGTAGTACTCACGGGGAATCTGGATGCGGGGAATACCAGTAGCCGTTTGTAGTAGTTAGCAGCAACTGGTCCAGATAACCACAATACCAGTGGCAACAATTGCAATAAATAAGGGAACTAAAGATGGATACAGGATTTTCCCAGTGTGTCCTTTAAAATAAGAATTTACTTACCGATAATTCTATTTCTCGGAGTCCGTAGTGGATGCTGGGGTTCCTGAAAGGACCATGGGGAATAGCGGCTCCGCAGGAGACAGGGCACAAAAAGTAAAGCTTTAGGATCAGGTGGTGTGCACTGGCTCCTCCCCCTATGACCCTCCTCCAAGCCTCAGTTAGGATACTGTGCCCGGACGAGCGTACACAATAAGGAAGGATTTTGAATCCCGGGTAAGACTCATACCAGCCACACCAATCACACTGTACAACCTGTGATCTGAACCCAGTTAACAGTATGATAACAGCGGAGCCTCTGAAAAGATGGCTCACAACAATAATAACCCGATTATTGTAACTATGTACAAGTATTGCAGATAATCCGCACTTGGGATGGGCGCCCAGCATCCACTACGGACTCCGAGAAATAGAATTATCGGTAAGTAAATTCTTATTTTCTCTATCGTCCTAGTGGATGCTGGGGTTCCTGAAAGGACCATGGGGATTATACCAAAGCTCCCAAACGGGCGGGAGAGTGCGGATGACTCTGCAGCACCGAATGAGAGAACTCCAGGTCCTCCTTAGCCAGGGTATCAAATTTGTAGGATTTTACAAACGTGTTTGCCCCTGACTAAGTAGCCGCTCGGCAAAGTTGTAAAGCCGAGACCCCTCGGGCAGCCGCCCAAGATGAGCCCACCTTCCTTGTGGAATGGGCATTTACATATTTTGGCTGTGGCAGGCCTGCCACAGAATGTGCAAGCTGAATTGTATTACACATCCAACTAGCAATAGTCTGCTTAGAAGCAAGAGCACCCAGTTTGTTGGGTGCATACAGGATAACAGCAAGTCAGTTTTCCTGACTCCAGCCGTCCTGGAACCTATATTTTCAGGGCCCTGACAACATCTAGCAACTTGGAGTCCTCCAAGTCCCTAGTAGGCGCAAGGCACCACAATAAGCTGGTTCAGGTGAAACACTGACACCACCTTAGGGAGAGAACTGGGGACGAGTCCGCAGCTCTGCCCTGTCCGAATGGACAAACAGATATGGGCTTTTTTGAGAAAAAAACCACCAATTTGACACTCGCCTGGCCCAGGCCAGGGCCAAGAGCATGGTCACTTTTCATGTGAGATGCTTCAAATCCACAGATTTGACTGGTTTTAAACCAATGTGATTTGAGGAATCCCAGAACTACGTTGAGATCCCACAGTGCCACTGGAGGCACAAAAAGGGGTTGTATATGCAATACTCCCTTGACAAACTTCTGGACTTCAGGAACTGAAGCCAATTCTTTCTGGAAGAAAATCGACAGGGCCGAAATTTGAACCTTAATGGACCCCAATTTGAGGCCCATAGACACTCCTGTTTGCAGGAAATGCAGGAATCGACCGAGTTGAAATTTCTTCGTGGGGCCTTCCTGGCCTCACACCACGCAACATATTTTCGCCACATGTGGTGATAATGTTGTGCGGTCACCTCCTTCCTGGCTTTGACCAGGGTAGGAATGACCTCTTCCGGAATGCCTTTTTCCCTTAGGATCCGGCGTTCCACCGCCATGCCGTCAAACGCAGCTGCGGTAAGTCTTGGAACAGACATGGTACTTGCTGAAGCAAGTCCCTTCTTAGCGGCAGAGGCCATAAGTCCTCTGTGAGCATCTCTTGAAGTTCCGGGTACCAAGTCCTTCTTGGCCAATCCGGAGCCATGAGTATAGTTCTTACTCCTCTACGTCTTATAATTCTCAGTACCTTAGGTATGAGAAGCAGAGGAGGGAACACATACACCGACTGGTACACCCACGGTGTTACCAGAACGTCCACAGCTATTGCCTGAGGGTCTCTTGACCTGGCGCAATACCTGTCCCGTTTTTTGTTCAGACGGGACGCCATCATGTCCACCTTTGGTATTTCCCAACGGTTCACAATCATGTGGAAAAACTTCCCGATGAAGTTTCCACTCTCCCGGGTGGAGGTCGTGCCTGCTGAGGAAGTCTGCTTCCCAGTTTCCATTCCCGGAATGAAACACTGCTGACAGTGCTATCACATGATTTTCCGCCCAGCGAAAAGTCCTTGCAGTTTTTGCCATTGCCCTCCTGCTTCTTGTGCCGCCCTGTCTGTTTACGTGGGCGACTGCCGTGATGTTTTTCCCACTGGATCAATACCGGCTGACCTTGAAGCAGAGGTCTTGCTAAGCTTAGAGCATTATAAAATTACCCTTAGCTCCAGTATATTTATGTGGAGAAAAGTCTCCAGACTTGATCACACTCCCTGGAAATTTTTTCCTTGTGTGACTGCTCTCCAGCCTCTCGGGCTGGCCTCCGTGGTCACCAGCATCCAATCCTGAATGCCGAATCTGCGGCCCTCTAGAAGATGAGCACTCTGTAACCACCACAGGAGAGACACCCTTGTCCTTGGATATAGGGTTATCTGCTGATGCATCTGAAGATGCGATCCGGACCATTTGTCCAGCAGATCCCACTGAAAAGTTCTTGCGTGAAATCTGCCGAATGGAATTGCTTCGTAGGAAGCCACCATTTTTACCAGGACCCTTGTGCAATGATGCACTGACACTTTTCCTGGTTTTAGGAGGTTCCTGACTAGCTCGGATAACTCCCTGGCTTTCTCTTCCGGGAGAAACACCTTTTTCTGGACTGTGTCCAGAATCATCCCTAGGCACAGCAGACGTGTCGTCGGGATCAGCTGCGATTTTGGAATATTTAGAATCCACCCGTGCTGTTGTAGCAGTATCCGAGATAGTGCTACTCCGACCTCCAACTGTTCCCTGGACTTTGCCCTTATCAGGAGATCGTCCAAGTAAGGGATAATTAAGACGCCTTTTCTTCTAAGAAGAATCATCATTTCGGCCATTACCTTGGTAAAGACCCGGGGTGCCGTGGACAATCCAAACGGCAGCGTCTGAAACTGATAGTGACAGTTCTGTACCACGAACCTGAAGTACCCTTAGTGAGAAGGGCAAATTTGGGACATGGAGGTAAGCATCCCTGATGTCCCGGGACACTATATAGTCCCCTTCTTCTTGGTTCGTTATCACTGCTCTGAGTGACTCCATCTTGATTTGAACCTTTGTAAGTGTTCAAATTTTTTAGATTTAGAATAGGTCTCACCTAGCCTTCTGGCTTCAGTACCACAATATAGTGTGGAATAATACCCCTTTCCTTGTTGTAGGAGGGGTAATTTGATTATCACCTGCTGGGAATACAGCTTGTGAATTGTTTCCCATACTGCCTCCTTGTCGGAGGGAGACCTTGGTAAAGCAGACTTCAGGAGCCTGCGAGGGGGAAACGTCTCGACATTCCAATCTGTACCCCTGGGATACTACTTGTAGGATCCAGTGGTCCTGTACGGTCCCAGCGTCATGCTGAGAGCTTGGCAGAAGCGGTGGAAGGCTTCTGTTCCTGGGAATGGGCTGCCTGCTGCAGTCTTCTTCCCTTTCCTCTATCCCTGGGCAGATATGACTCTTATAGGGACGAAAGGACTGAGGCTGAAAAGACGGTGTCTTTTTCTGCAGAGATGTGACTTAGGGTAAAAACGGTGGATTTTCCAGCAGTTGTCGTGGCCACCAGGTCCGATGGACCGACCCCAAATAACTCCTCTTCCTTTATACGGCAATACACCTTTGTGCCGTTTGGAATCTGCATCACCTGACCACTGTCGTGTCCATAAACATCTTCTGGCAGATATGGACATCGCACTTACTCTTGATGCCAGAGTGCAAATATCCCTCTGTGCATCTCGTATATATAGAAATGCATCCTTTAAATGCTCTATAGTCAATAAAATACTGTCCCTGTCAAGGGTATCAATATTTTTAGTCAGGGAATCCGACCAAGCCACCCCAGCTCTGCACATCCAGGCTGAGGCGATCGGTGGTCGCAGTATAACACCAGTATGTGTGTATATACTTTTTATGATATTTTCCAGCCTCCTGTCAGCTGGCTCCTTGAGGACGGCCCTATCTATAGACGGTACCGCCACTTGTTTTGATAAGCGTGTGAGCGCCTTATCCACCCTAAGGGGTGTTTCCCACCGCGCCCTAACTTCTGGCGGGAAAGGGTATACCGCCAATAATTTTCTATCGGGGGGAACCCACGCATCATCACACACTTCATTTAATTTATCTGATTCAGGAAAAACTACAGGTAGTTTTTTCACATCCCACATAATACCCTCTTTTGTGGTACTTGTAGTATCAGAAATATGTAACACCTCCTTCATTGCCCTTAACAAGTAACGTGTGGCCCTAAAGGGAAATACGTTTGTTTCTTCACCGTCGACACTGAAATCAGTGTCCGTGTCTGTGTCTGTCGACCGACTGAGGTAAAAGGACGTTTTAACGCCCCTGACGGTGTTTGAGACGCCTGGACAGGTACTAATTTGTTTGCCAGCCGTCTCATGTCGCCAACCGACCTTGCAGCGTGTTGACATTATCACGTAATTCCATAAATAAGCCATCCATTCCGGTGTCGACTCCCTAGAGAGTGACATCACCATTACAGGCAATTTGCTCCGCCTCCTCACCAACATCGTCCTCATACATGTCGACACACACGTACCGACATATAGCACACACACACAGGGAATGCTCTGATAGAGGACAGGACCCCACTAGCCCCTTGGGGAGACAGAGGGAGAGTTTGCCAGCACACACCAAAGCGCTATATTTTACAGGGATAGCCTTATAATAAGTGCTCCCTTATAGCTGCTTTTATAAAATCACAATTTCGCCAAATTTTGCCCCCCCTCTCTTGATTTAACCCTGTTTCTGTAGTGCAGTGCAGGGGAGAGCCTGGGAGCCTTCCTGACCAGCGGAACTGTGTGAGGAAATGGCGCTGTGTGCTGAGGAGATAGGCCCCGCCCCCTTTTCGGCGGGCTCGTCTCCCGCTTAAAAATGGATTCTGGCAGGGGTTAAATATCTCCATATAGCCCCGGAGGCTATATGTGAGGTATTTTTTGCCAAAGAAAGGATTTTCATTGCTGCCCAGGGCGCCCCCCCCCCAGCGCCCTGCACCCTCAGTGACTGCCGTGTGAAGTGTGCTGAGAGCAATGGCGCACAGCTGCAGTGCTGTGCGCTACCTTAAGAAGACTGAGGAGTCTTCTGCCGCCGATTCTGGACCTTCTTCTCTTTTCAGCATCTGCAAGGGGGCCGGCGGCGAGGCTCCGGTGACCATCCAGGCTGTACCTGTGATCGTCCCTCTGGAGCTAATGTCCAGTAGCCAAAGAAGCCAATCCATCCTGCACGCAGGTGAGTTCACTTCTTCTCCCCTAAGTCCCTCGATGCAGTGATCCTGTTGCCAGCAGGACTCACTGTAAAATAAAAAACCTAAGCTAAACTTTTCTAAGCAGCTCTTTAGGAGAGCCACCTAGATTGCACCCTTCTCGGCCGGGCACAAAAACCTAACTGAGGCTTGGAGGAGGGTCATAGGGGGAGGAGCCAGTGCACACCACCTGATCCTAAAGCTTTACTTTTTGTGCCCTGTCTCCTGCGGAGCCGCTATTCCCCATGGTCCTTTCAGGAACCCCAGCATCCACTAGGACGATAGAGAAAAATATTTATTAACTTATCTTTACATCATTCACTGTTTTGGGACCCTAGATACCTTTTCTTGCCACCTATGTGAGAAGTCCATGCTACCCAACCCTACATACAGTTATTCTGCTGCATCCATTGCTCTCTAATTGAAAACTTATGATATAAACAAATGAAGCAGAAAATTCAGGCACAGTGAATCAGTTTTTATTTTGTTTACACTATTGAATTTATTCACAAAATTTACACGAATATACAAAACAATTTTTTCTCATTTATGTTTCTCAATTGCAAATAATTTTTTAGTTAGTATTAATAAAAGTTAGATTTTAATATGACATGTTTATAACAAGAATAAATGTAAAATCTTTTCTTCTTTTCTAAGTGCGCCAACAAAAGAGACAATCTTTTTCTGTCCTGTGTTGTTCTGTAACTTATTGTCTAAGGCAGCACCCCCTATGATGAATGATAATAAAACTTCTTGAAATCATAAAATTTGGGACATTTTTCAGCAAAAATTTACAAATTTCAGTATTTCTCTAGTGCAGAGGACATCCCTATCCCCCATTTTCCCTATATGTACAAAATTACTAAATAAAATGTGGAAAAACCCTGCAATGAGCCCTGTGATAATTCCGCCATCTCCAGCTGGCGTAATTACGCAGTGACCTGGCTCCGGTCATCAGATATGTGTGTCGGATGGACACAGAAGCTGATCACAGTGAAAAAAAAAAAAAAGTTTACAAATAAAAAAAACATACTAATGCCATGGGCCAGGGATCGGTGCTCCTGTGCGCTGGTGTGACCCCTAGTGCAGTAAAGTGATGTTGCAAAACGGCAGCTCACTTTACAGCACAGCTGAGCACAGGATCTGATGCCCGGCAGCTCTCCATCGCGACGGGACGGTTACCCGGCTTTCAGTTATGTAAAAGAAAAGTTTCTGAAGTTAAGCAAAGCAAAGCTAAAAGTAGGCATACTGTATATATTGGTCCCCAAATAAGGAACCTATTCACGGGTAAAATATTTATTGCTAAATTGATGGAAACTGAGTCTGCTGTTTGGTCCGCCTTCAAGGCTGCTGTGCGTGGATTTGTAGAGAACAGAAAAGAGGCCAACTATAGTACATGTCCATTACTATTGGACAACTGCAAGAATATGACTTGTAGAATGTCACTTAAAATTCACTTTATATATTCCCATCTAGATTTTTCCCTGACAACCGGTATAGTGTAAGTGATTAACAGGGGGATCGTTTTTACCAAAACATTCTGACAATGGCGCATCAGTACCAAGGACCCTTGGACCCTGCAATGATGGGGGGACTACTGCTGGTTCCTTTTAGGGAGACCACTACACCGTACAAACGGAAAGCATCAACTTTTCCCTAGAACAAAGTGACTTTACATTTATCTTTTATTAACGATTACATTACAACTAATTTGGGTGGTTAGGAGTTTCTGAAGTTAAGTGTCTGCAGTTTTTAAGAGTCTCTGTAGTTTTATTAGTATATTATTAATGAATATAATGAGAATATTTCAATTCTATAGAGATTAACTGAAATTTTCACTTATCTTACTTTTTCTCAGATATTATCCCTTTATTATTTGTAGAGATGAGCGGGTTCGGATGTAACGCCAGAATTAACGCCAGTTCGGTTTTATCCGGATGTTTCTTATTGGCTATCCAAAACACGTGAGGTCCGTCAGCCAATAAGATGACGTTTTGAGAACCGAGTAAATCCAAGTAAAACCGAGTAAAACTGAACCCGCTCATCTCTAATTATTTGTGCCTATCTAATAAATGTGACGTGATAGAGAAAATCTGATTTTTCCACTGAATTCAGCATCCCTAAATTAGGCGAACACAGATGCAGAGAATTTTTTTACATTTGTTGAGTAGTGTCAGTAACCACTTAACTGACGATTTATTTAGCCAAAAACCGCTCCGAAATTGTGGGGTTTTTTAATGAGTGAATTAGGTGAAAAACATGAATTTAACCCTATCTCAAATGATGTTAGTTAAAAAAAAAAAGGAAAAATATATTTTTTAAAACATCAAACCATTGTGGCTTTCATTGTGAAAGCCGGGACAGCCTCCAGGTATACAGGTGGGGTCTGGGGGTGGCTCGGGAGGGTTAATTTACCCTCCCAGCGGCTGCCATTGTCTGCAGCCGCTGGAGGGGGCGGTGAGAGATCCTGTCGTGCTGACCGATCAGCAGTGATCAGCAGCACAGCAATCAGTAGGGGAGAGTGCAAGGAGGCAGAGGGACCTTCTGGTCCCTCTGACAGCAGCAGCAGAGGGGAGTTTCTCTTCCCTTCCGCTGCTAACACTCTCTATCTGACTGGTCGCATCCTGTGCGACCAGGTCAGATAGAGCACTTGCAGGCATGGTCACATAGATGTGCAGTATTCCTGGATGGTCTCAGCCAGTGTGTATGCAATCTATAGCTCCCAGAACATTACGTATGTCTGAAACACTATAAAAAGCTAGCTGAAGTTCATGCCACTGTGACTTCTGGCTAGGAAAGCAGATATAGGTGTTGCACAGGGGGATCAGTGCCCGCATTACTTTGGTCAGGTGCCTGCTAAAGGTAGGCTGGGAAATACCTAGCACTCTAACTGAAACTGACTGAAATTAGCCAGTAGCAAAGAAATGCAAACCACACAGCAGCGTGTGCAGGCCTGATACAGCATGTGACCATGCAGTGTCTGGCTCAAGCTGAGTCTTGATAAGGTCATACAGCATCATTATGTTGGAACGTGAGAGGCGGCACATTATTATTATTATTATTATTATTATCCTTTATTTATATGGCGCCACAAGGGTTCCGCAGCGCCCAATTACAGAGTACATAAACAAATAATCAAACAAGAAAACAGCAACTTACAGTTGATGACAGTATAGGACAAGTACAGGATAAATAAAGATAGTTACATCAGCAGATGACACTGGAATAAGTATCAGGTGGCAGAAGACTGATGGATTTGGTGCAGCTGAAGATTATTAAAGTAAGAAAGGATAAGCACATGAGGGAAGAGGGCCCTGCTCGTGAGAGCTTACATTCTAAAGGGGAAGGGTAGACAGACAGGGGTGACACAGATGGGGTACATAGAGAGCGTAGAACAGAGGGTTAGGATGAGATTTGGCTGGGTTTGGTGAAGAAGTGGGTCTTGAGAGCCCGTTTGAAGTTTTGTAGAGAGTTGGAGAGTCTGAGGGGGAGAGGTAGGGAATTCCAGAGAAGTGGTGCAGCACGTGAAAAATCTTGGAGGTAGGAGTGGGAGGAAGTAATCCGTAGGCAGGAGAGTCGGCGTGCATTAGCAGAGCAAAGAGGACGGGTGGCAGTGTAAAGGGAGATAAGGTCAGAGATGTAGATGGGAGAGGAGTGGGAGAGGGTTTTGTAAGCGAGTGTGAGAAGCTTGAAATGAATTCTGAAAGGGAAGGGGAGCCAGTGAAGGTCTAGTAAGAGAGGAGAGGTGGACGTAGTGCGTTTGGTGAGGAATATGAGCCGGGCAGCAGCATTGAGGATAGATTGGAGTGGAGAGAGGCATTTGTCAGGAATGCCAGTCAGGAGCAGATTACAGTAGTCCAGTCTGGAGATGACCAGTGAGTGGATAAGAATCTTAGTAGCATCCTGGGTAAGAAAGGGTCTGATCCTGGAAATATTTTTTAGATGAAAATGGCAGGTTTGTGAGAGGTGCTGAATGTGTGGTTTGAAGGAGAGGGAGGAGTCAAGGATTACTCCAAGACAGCGCACTTGGGGGCTAGAGGAGATAGTAGTGCCATCAATAGATAATGAGATTGTAGGAGGTGAGGTAATGTGGGAGGGAGGGAAGATGATCTGCTCGGTCTTAGACATGTTAAGTTTAAGAAAGCGCTGGGACATCCAGGAAGAGGTAGCAGAGAGACAGTTGGAGATACGAGTGAGGAGAGCAGGGGAGAGGTCTGGAGAGGAAAGATAGATTTGGGTGTCATCAGCATAGAGATGATATTGGAAACCAAAAGAACTAATGAGCTTACCTAGTGAGGACGTATAGAGAGAGAAGAGAAGAGGACCAAGGACAGAACCTTGGGGTACCCCTACAGTTAGTGGAAGTGAGGGGGAGGTGGAGTCATGAGAGGAGACAGAGAAAGAACATCTGTATTACCCAGTGACATGCAGTGGGGGGAGGCAGGTGAGGCAGAGCCTTTCCTGTCATACTAACGTTTGCGCCAGAGTTTTGACTGTATAAAGCATATGAAAAATACAAAGAATATGTCAGAAATATCTTCTTTGTATTATTCTAATAATTTTTAGGGTCAAAACTCTGGAGTAAAAAGTCTATGGCAGGTGCCTGTCTCTCTTTCCCGCTTTTCTCTGATCAACACTCACCAAATTTACAGGAGTACTGCTGCACCTTTACATAATGCCCACATGAACCCTTTGGCTCATATATTGTGTGTAAATCTGGCTCTGGTGCTAGCCCATGTATCCTGAGCCATTTTCCTCGCCACACGTCCCTTGACTATGACCTCACCAGCAGACAATGCATTGAGGTTTTTCTGACAATGAAAGAACCTCTGCCTGAGTAGGTTGTGGAGAACAGTACCTCAAGAAACTGCTGATGTTGCTCTGATTGATGCACCTGGGTTCTCTCAGTCGGGTGGTCTTCAGTATGCTGGCGGTCGGGCTCCCGGCGACCAGCATACCGGTGCCGGGAGCCCGACAGCCGGCATACCGACACTTATTCTCCCTCGTGGGGGTCCACGACCCCCCTGGAGGGAGAATAAATAGTGTGGCGCGCGTTGCGCGCCACCGTGCCCGTGGCGTGGCGAGCGCAGCGAGCCCGCAAGGGGCTCATTTGCGCTCGCCACACTGTCGGTAAGCCGGTGGTCGGGCTCCCGGCGCCTGTATGCTGGTCGCCGGGAGCCCGACCGCCGGCATATCGTAGTGAACCCCTCTCAGTCAGGTGGTGATTTGCTTACCAAAGGTAGATGCATAGCATAACCTTGAGAAGCCGTTATTCCTACAGCCATATATGCTTTTGTGAACCTTTAAAGTCATCACAATCAATTTCCACCCAATAGAATGGTGTTTAGAGACTCAAATCGAATGTCTCTCATTATTCTATTTATTTGGGGACTTGAAGTTAGATTTTCAGTTTGATTTGCATTTGATTTGCAAATCGAATGTTAGTAAATGAGGGGATCCTATTCTTATAACTATGGGAAAACATTGATGTTTTGAGTGGGATTTGTGTTGAATTCAGTTTTATGTTTGATTTAACATTTGATTTTGCCTTTAGTAAATCAAGTCAAAATCGAATGAAAATAGAAACTTTAGTAAATATACCCTTAGGCAACAAACAAGCTGTTTTGCTAGTTCATTGTAACGTACATGCGGCATGAGAAAAAAACCTGACACAACGAAAATAGGAGTGATTATTATGATTCTTCATCTGACATGTTCCCCAGAGTAGGGGTCTATCTACTAAGCCTTGGATGGAGTTAAAGTGGACATAGATAAAGTACCAGCCAATCAACTCCTGTCATTTTTCAAACCCAGCCTGTGACATGGTAGTTAGGTGCTGATTGGCTAGTCATTTACCTCCGTCCACTTTATCTCCAGCCAAGGCTTAGTAAAAAGATCCATAAGTCTGTCAGGTATATGACTTTGTGAACTGAATTGGACTCTTTCGCTTAGTACACAGTAGCGGATCTTGCCACGGGCAAGCAGGACTTTTGCCCAGGGCGCCGCCTTCTGGAGGGCGCCGCACCGCTGCTGCTGTGTGCCCCCCGCTGCCGCTGGCCGCTGCCGCTGGCCGCTGCCCCCCCCCCCCCCCCCCCCCGCATCTAGTTTCCCTTCGTGGAGAGGTCCTTTACTGTGCGGTGCGCAATGACGTCATCGCACACCGCACAGCAAAGGTAGCACAGCAAAGGTAGCGTCTAGTTCCCTTCGTGGAGAGGACCTTTGCTGTGTGGTGCGCGATGGCGTCATCGCGCACCGCACATCATTTCAGTCTGTACAGGGGGCGTAAATGATCACGCCACCCTGTATGAAGCCACGCCCCCTATTGCCGCCCGGGGCGCACAGAGCGCCAGAACCGGCCCTGTTAGTACATCACTGTTGGTAGAAACTGTAGCCATAACCTCCAGTTGTGGTGACTGCTGGCAAAAAGAAAACCTGTACATTATAATGCAAGTAATTCAATCCGTGTATCAGTGCTATTCCTTCTTTATGCTCTGGAGTGAACACAGTACAAACGGAGCTTTGAGGGAAATAAACATCAAGCGCAGAAGTTTCCACTGGCCAAATATGGCAAGTTAAAGAAGCATCAGTGAATCTGTAGAAAATATACAATGTATCTCAGTAGTTTATAAAATGCTGGAGAAAATTATTAAATAGGCCCTAGTATTTGAATGTTTTTATTTGATTTAGCAAGGGGTAATGTATATTTGTGTTTGTTCGGTTGTAAACAGTTTGTAGTTAACCAATCAACTGTTTAGGGGTTTGTTTGTGGGTGTAGTTGTGGAATTGTTCTAGCAGTTTCTGTGTAGAGGACATTCTCGCCCACCCATCCGGTTACTGTGTCTTGGTTGTCAGCTTTATTGCGGTAAGGAGCTGTAGCAGTGGCTGTCTCTTTAGTAGATCTTGAGGCGCTCTCCCCACTAATATACTGTATGGGTCATCTGATTCTACCCTGCTGGGGTCAGCAGCAGCACCGGCCCTGGTGGGCCTTTTGTTTCATTAAGAGGGGGGTTTGGATACCTTAAATGTGTGTTTGGTGAGTTGGCAGAAGGCCCCCATCTTGGTGGATTGTGGTGGTGAGCAGACAGCAACACTGCTGTGAAGGACTATTCCTTCTTTCTTCACCACCATTTCCCTCCTCATATCTTATAAAATAAAGCTGACCCTTTTCCCTGCCAATAAGTCTCCATGTATTTATTTACGTAGTATAAGTAATGGTTTATCATTAACTAGGTGCTTCATCGCGCCCTACGGGCGCTCTTCACACCGTCGGAAGGGGCTGCGCCCCTTTAACCCCTGCAGAGAAGCGGGACGTCGGGGAGGGGACACAAAGACGCGGGGCGGCTTGGAGGAGACAGACGGGGAGGGGACACAGAGATGCGGGGCGGGGACACAGAGACGCAGGGCGGGGACACAGAGACGCAGGGTGGCAGGGAGGGGATACAGAGAGGCGGGGCAGCAGGGAGGGGACGCAGAGAGGCGGGGCGGCAGGGAGGGGACGCAGATACGCGGGGCGGCAGGGAGGGGACGCAGAGACACGGGCGGCAGGGAGGGGACGCAGAGAGGGAGGGGACGCAGAGACGCAGGGTACCAGGGAGGGGACGCAGAGAGGTGGGGCGGCAGGGAGGGGACGCAGAGAGGCGGGGCGGCAGGGAGGGACGCAGAGAGGCGGGGCGGCAGGGAGGGGAGGCAGCAGTGATCAGCAGCACAGCAATCAGTAGGGGAGAGTGCAAGGAGGCAGAGGGACCTTCTGGTCCCTCTGACAGCAGCAGCAGAGGGGAGTTTCTCTTCCCTTCCGCTGCTAACACTCTCTATCTGACTGGTCGCATCCTGTGCGACCAGGTCAGATAGAGCACTTGCAGGCATGGTCACATAGATGTGCAGTATTCCTGGATGGTCTCAGCCAGTGTGTATGCAATCTATAGCTCCCAGAACATTACGTATGTCTGAAACACTATAAAAAGCTAGCTGAAGTTCATGCCACTGTGACTTCTGGCTAGGAAAGCAGATATAGGTGTTGCACAGGGGGATCAGTGCCCGCATTACTTTGGTCAGGTGCCTGCTAAAGGTAGGCTGGGAAATACCTAGCACTCTAACTGAAACTGACTGAAATTAGCCAGTAGCAAAGAAATGCAAACCACACAGCAGCGTGTGCAGGCCTGATACAGCATGTGACCATGCAGTGTCTGGCTCAAGCTGAGTCTTGATAAGGTCATACAGCATCATTATGTTGGAACGTGAGAGGCGGCACATTATTATTATTATTATTATTATTATCCTTTATTTATATGGCGCCACAAGGGTTCCGCAGCGCCCAATTACAGAGTACATAAACAAATAATCAAACAAGAAAACAGCAACTTACAGTTGATGACAGTATAGGACAAGTACAGGATAAATAAAGATAGTTACATCAGCAGATGACACTGGAATAAGTATCAGGTGGCAGAAGACTGATGGATTTGGTGCAGCTGAAGATTATTAAAGTAAGAAAGGATAAGCACATGAGGGAAGAGGGCCCTGCTCGTGAGAGCTTACATTCTAAAGGGGAAGGGTAGACAGACAGGGGTGACACAGATGGGGTACATAGAGAGCGTAGAACAGAGGGTTAGGATGAGATTTGGCTGGGTTTGGTGAAGAAGTGGGTCTTGAGAGCCCGTTTGAAGTTTTGTAGAGAGTTGGAGAGTCTGAGGGGGAGAGGTAGGGAATTCCAGAGAAGTGGTGCAGCACGTGAAAAATCTTGGAGGTAGGAGTGGGAGGAAGTAATCCGTAGGCAGGAGAGTCGGCGTGCATTAGCAGAGCAAAGAGGACGGGTGGCAGTGTAAAGGGAGATAAGGTCAGAGATGTAGATGGGAGAGGAGTGGGAGAGGGTTTTGTAAGCGAGTGTGAGAAGCTTGAAATTAATTCTGAAAGGGAAGGGGAGCCAGTGAAGGTCTAGTAAGAGAGGAGAGGTGGACGTAGTGCGTTTGGTGAGGAATATGAGCCGGGCAGCAGCATTGAGGATAGATTGGAGTGGAGAGAGGCATTTGTCAGGAATGCCAGTCAGGAGCAGATTACAGTAGTCCAGTCTGGAGATGACCAGTGAGTGGATAAGAATCTTAGTAGCATCCTGGGTAAGAAAGGGTCTGATCCTGGAAATATTTTTTAGATGAAAATGGCAGGTTTGTGAGAGGTGCTGAATGTGTGGTTTGAAGGAGAGGGAGGAGTCAAGGATTACTCCAAGACAGCGCACTTGGGGGCTAGAGGAGATAGTAGTGCCATCAATAGATAATGAGATTGTAGGAGGTGAGGTAATGTGGGAGGGAGGGAAGATGATCTGCTCGGTCTTAGACATGTTAAGTTTAAGAAAGCGCTGGGACATCCAGGAA
Organism: Pseudophryne corroboree; assembly: GCF_028390025.1. Lineage (NCBI taxonomy): Eukaryota > Metazoa > Chordata > Amphibia > Anura > Myobatrachidae > Pseudophryne > Pseudophryne corroboree. Next base: position 134,050,339 of record NC_086454.1, on the reverse strand, counting down.
GAGGTAGCAGAGAGACAGTTGGAGATACGAGTGAGGAGAGCAGGGGAGAGGTCTGGAGAGGAAAGATAGATTTGGGTGTCATCAGCATAGAGATGATATTGGAAACCAAAAGAACTAATGAGCTTACCTAGTGAGGACGTATAGAGAGAGAAGAGAAGAGGACCAAGGACAGAACCTTGGGGTACCCCTACAGTTAGTGGAAGTGAGGGGGAGGTGGAGTCATGAGAGGAGACAGAGAAAGAACATCTGTATTACCCAGTGACATGCAGTGGGGGGAGGCAGGTGAGGCAGAGCCTTTCCTGTCATACTAACGTTTGCGCCAGAGTTTTGACTGTATAAAGCATATGAAAAATACAAAGAATATGTCAGAAATATCTTCTTTGTATTATTCTAATAATTTTTAGGGTCAAAACTCTGGAGTAAAAAGTCTATGGCAGGTGCCTGTCTCTCTTTCCCGCTTTTCTCTGATCAACACTCACCAAATTTACAGGAGTACTGCTGCACCTTTACATAATGCCCACATGAACCCTTTGGCTCATATATTGTGTGTAAATCTGGCTCTGGTGCTAGCCCATGTATCCTGAGCCATTTTCCTCGCCACACGTCCCTTGACTATGACCTCACCAGCAGACAATGCATTGAGGTTTTTCTGACAATGAAAGAACCTCTGCCTGAGTAGGTTGTGGAGAACAGTACCTCAAGAAACTGCTGATGTTGCTCTGATTGATGCACCTGGGTTCTCTCAGTCGGGTGGTCTTCAGTATGCTGGCGGTCGGGCTCCCGGCGACCAGCATACCGGTGCCGGGAGCCCGACAGCCGGCATACCGACACTTATTCTCCCTCGTGGGGGTCCACGACCCCCCTGGAGGGAGAATAAATAGTGTGGCGCGCGTTGCGCGCCACCGTGCCCGTGGCGTGGCGAGCGCAGCGAGCCCGCAAGGGGCTCATTTGCGCTCGCCACACTGTCGGTAAGCCGGTGGTCGGGCTCCCGGCGCCTGTATGCTGGTCGCCGGGAGCCCGACCGCCGGCATATCGTAGTGAACCCCTCTCAGTCAGGTGGTGATTTGCTTACCAAAGGTAGATGCATAGCATAACCTTGAGAAGCCGTTATTCCTACAGCCATATATGCTTTTGTGAACCTTTAAAGTCATCACAATCAATTTCCACCCAATAGAATGGTGTTTAGAGACTCAAATCGAATGTCTCTCATTATTCTATTTATTTGGGGACTTGAAGTTAGATTTTCAGTTTGATTTGCATTTGATTTGCAAATCGAATGTTAGTAAATGAGGGGATCCTATTCTTATAACTATGGGAAAACATTGATGTTTTGAGTGGGATTTGTGTTGAATTCAGTTTTATGTTTGATTTAACATTTGATTTTGCCTTTAGTAAATCAAGTCAAAATCGAATGAAAATAGAAACTTTAGTAAATATACCCTTAGGCAACAAACAAGCTGTTTTGCTAGTTCATTGTAACGTACATGCGGCATGAGAAAAAAACCTGACACAACGAAAATAGGAGTGATTATTATGATTCTTCATCTGACATGTTCCCCAGAGTAGGGGTCTATCTACTAAGCCTTGGATGGAGTTAAAGTGGACATAGATAAAGTACCAGCCAATCAACTCCTGTCATTTTTCAAACCCAGCCTGTGACATGGTAGTTAGGTGCTGATTGGCTAGTCATTTACCTCCGTCCACTTTATCTCCAGCCAAGGCTTAGTAAAAAGATCCATAAGTCTGTCAGGTATATGACTTTGTGAACTGAATTGGACTCTTTCGCTTAGTACACAGTAGCGGATCTTGCCACGGGCAAGCAGGACTTTTGCCCAGGGCGCCGCCTTCTGGAGGGCGCCGCACCGCTGCTGCTGTGTGCCCCCCGCTGCCGCTGGCCGCTGCCCCCCCCCCCCCCCCCCCCCGCATCTAGTTTCCCTTCGTGGAGAGGTCCTTTACTGTGCGGTGCGCAATGACGTCATCGCACACCGCACAGCAAAGGTCCTCTCCACGAAGGGAACTAGACGCTACGCGTCTAGTTTCCCTTCGTGGAGAGGACCTTTGCTGTGTGGTGCGCGATGGCGTCATCGCGCACCGCACATCATTTCAGTCTGTACAGGGGGCGTAAATGATCACGCCACCCTGTATGAAGCCACGCCCCCTATTGCCGCCCGGGGCGCACAGAGCGCCAGAACCGGCCCTGTTAGTACATCACTGTTGGTAGAAACTGTAGCCATAACCTCCAGTTGTGGTGACTGCTGGCAAAAAGAAAACCTGTACATTATAATGCAAGTAATTCAATCCGTGTATCAGTGCTATTCCTTCTTTATGCTCTGGAGTGAACACAGTACAAACGGAGCTTTGAGGGAAATAAACATCAAGCGCAGAAGTTTCCACTGGCCAAATATGGCAAGTTAAAGAAGCATCAGTGAATCTGTAGAAAATATACAATGTATCTCAGTAGTTTATAAAATGCTGGAGAAAATTATTAAATAGGCCCTAGTATTTGAATGTTTTTATTTGATTTAGCAAGGGGTAATGTATATTTGTGTTTGTTCGGTTGTAAACAGTTTGTAGTTAACCAATCAACTGTTTAGGGGTTTGTTTGTGGGTGTAGTTGTGGAATTGTTCTAGCAGTTTCTGTGTAGAGGACATTCTCGCCCACCCATCCGGTTACTGTGTCTTGGTTGTCAGCTTTATTGCGGTAAGGAGCTGTAGCAGTGGCTGTCTCTTTAGTAGATCTTGAGGCGCTCTCCCCACTAATATACTGTATGGGTCATCTGATTCTACCCTGCTGGGGTCAGCAGCAGCACCGGCCCTGGTGGGCCTTTTGTTTCATTAAGAGGGGGGTTTGGATACCTTAAATGTGTGTTTGGTGAGTTGGCAGAAGGCCCCCATCTTGGTGGATTGTGGTGGTGAGCAGACAGCAACACTGCTGTGAAGGACTATTCCTTCTTTCTTCACCACCATTTCCCTCCTCATATCTTATAAAATAAAGCTGACCCTTTTCCCTGCCAATAAGTCTCCATGTATTTATTTACGTAGTATAAGTAATGGTTTATCATTAACTAGGTGCTTCATCGCGCCCTACGGGCGCTCTTCACACCGTCGGAAGGGGCTGCGCCCCTTTAACCCCTGCAGAGAAGCGGGACGTCGGGGAGGGGACACAAAGACGCGGGGCGGCTTGGAGGAGACAGACGGGGAGGGGACACAGAGATGCGGGGCGGGGACACAGAGACGCAGGGCGGGGACACAGAGACGCAGGGTGGCAGGGAGGGGATACAGAGAGGCGGGGCAGCAGGGAGGGGACGCAGAGAGGCGGGGCGGCAGGGAGGGGACGCAGATACGCGGGGCGGCAGGGAGGGGACGCAGAGACACGGGCGGCAGGGAGGGGACGCAGAGAGGGAGGGGACGCAGAGACGCAGGGTACCAGGGAGGGGACGCAGAGAGGTGGGGCGGCAGGGAGGGGACGCAGAGAGGCGGGGCGGCAGGGAGGGACGCAGAGAGGCGGGGCGGCAGGGAGGGGAGGCAGATACGCGGGGCGGCAGGGAAGGGACGCAGAGACGCTGGGCGGAAGGGAGGGGACGCAGAGAGGCGGGGCGGCAGGGAGGGGACGCAGAGAGGCAGGGAGGGGACACAGACGCGGGGCAGCAGGGAGGGGACGCAGAGATGCGGGCGGCAGGGAGGGGACGCAGAGACGCAGGCGGCAGGGAGGGGACGCAGAGAGGCGGGCGGCAGGGAGGGGACGTAGAGACGCAGGCGGCAGGGAGGGGACGCAGAGAGGCGGGTGGCAGGGAGGGGACGCAGAGAGGCAGGGAGGGGACGCAGAGACGCAGGCGGCAGGGAGTGGACGCAGAGATGCGGGCGGCAGGGAGGGGACGCAGAGACGCAGGCGGCAGGGAGGGGACGCAGAGAGGTGGGCGGCAGGGAGGGGACGCAGAGAGGCGGGCGGCAGGGAGGGGACGCAGAGACGTGGGTGGCAGTGAGGGGACGCAGAGACGCGGGCGGCAGAGAGGGGAGGCAGAGACGCGGGGAGGCAGGGAGGGGACGCAGAGACGCGGGGTACCAGGGAGGGGACGCAGAGACGCGGGGTACCAGGGAGGGGACGCAGAGACGCGGGCGGCAGGGAGGGGATAGAGAGACGTGGGGCGGCAGGGAGGGGACGCAGAGACGCGGGCGGCAGGGAGGGGACGTAGAGACGCGGGCGGCAGGGAGAGGACGCAGAGACGCGGGCGGCAGGGAGGAGACGCAGAGACGCGGGGCGGCAGGGAGGGGATAGAGAGACGTGGGGCAGCAGGGAGGGGACGCAGAGACGCGGGCGGCAGGGAGGGGACGTAGAGACGCGGGTGGCAGGGAGGGGATGCAGAGACGCGGGCGGCAGGGAGGGGACGCAGAGACGCGGGCGTCAGGGAGAGGACGTAGAGATGCGGGCGGCAGGGAGGGGACGCAGAGACGCGGGGTGGCAGGGAGGGGACACAGAGACGCGGGGTGGCAGGGAGGGGACACAGAGACGCAGGGCGGCAGGGAGGGGATGCGGGGCGGCACGGAAGGGATGCAGAGACGCGGGGCGGCAGGGAGGGAACGCAGAGACGCGGGGCGGCAGGGAGGGAACGCAGAGACGCGGGGCGGGAACGCAGAGACGCGGGGCGGCAGGGAGGGAACGCAGAGACGCGGGGCGGCAGGGAGGGAACGCAGAGACGCGGGGCGGCAGGGAGGGGACGCAGAAACGCGGGCGGCAGGGAGGGGACGCAGAGACGCGGGGCGGCAGGGAGGGGACGCAGAGACGCGGGGCGACAGGGAGGGAATGCAGAGAAGCGGGGCGGCAGGGAGCGGACGCAGAGAAGCGGGGCGGCAGGGAGGGGGCGCAGAGACGCAGGGAGGGGATGCAGAGACGCGGGGGGCGGCAGGGAGGGGACACAGAGACGCGGGCGGCTGGGAGGGGACGCAGAGAGGCGGAGCTGCCTGTGCACTCTCACCTGTGAAGTTGGTGTAGCGGCCACATTAGCAGGCGCGCTGTACCCCGTCTCTGGCCTGTGGAGCCGGCAGCCCAGGCCCTGTGGTGTACAGTCCGAGAATCTGGGGATGGTGGGAGGCAGCGTTGTGTTCGGTGTGCGGAGGAGGCAGCGGGTGTCTGTACCGGCGCAGGGGGGGCTATGAAGCCTTCTCCTGCGCCATCCGTCCCTCGTGAGGTGTATGGCGGCGGCAGCAGCAGTTACAGGCGCGTGTGATGCTGCGCCGTAACTGCAATCTCTTCGTCCGTTGTGCGGACGGCGTCTGGCGGGACAGTGGGTCCCAGGCGCGGCTGCAGTGCGGGAGCTGGCGTTGGGGGTGTGTGGAGGGCGGGAGGGGTGGTGCGGGCTGCGGCTGTCTGGTCGGCCGTGGTGCGGGCGGCAGGGCCCGGCCACCGTGTCCGTGGCGCGGATGGCTGTGGGAGGTGCTGGCTTGTGCGGCGGGTGGGTTCGGTGCGGTGGGTTAGGCTGGGCAGTGTGTGCTGGTGAGTTATGCAGGCGTCGGGGGTGTCTGGGCTGTCAGTGGCTGCTGGAGGGGGGTTTGGGGTGTGTGGTGCGGGTGGCATTGGGGTGTAGGTGGCACGGGAGGGGTCTGTGGTTACCTGGCAGTGTGGGGTGTCCATGCCCTGGTGGCTTCTGGCTCAGTGGCAAACGCAGGATTTTCATGGGGGGGTTTCCGTCCGCGCGCGTGTATGTGTGTGTGTGCTCGTAATTGAGTAGCCAGCACACTGCACAAGCTGTGTGTGTGTATGTATATACATACGTACATACACACACACACACACATACATATATACACACACACACACACATAACATCTGTACATAGACATACACACATACTGTACACAGCATACATGTGTACACACACAGTTTACATGCACACATCATACACACACAGTATACATACTAACAGTATTCATGCAAACATACAAACATAGTATACATGCACACAGCCACACACGCACAGTATACATGCACACAACACACACACAGTACACATGCATACAGCATATATACATACACACACTATATATGCACACAGCAAACATACATAGTTACACACACACACACTATACATGTACTTAGCATACATACATTAATTAATACACACACACTATACATTTTACATAGCAATACACACATCCATTAACATTGAACAGAACCCCCTCCTCACCTTACACTACAGTGGAAGCCGAAAACAGCAGACCTGCCTCACGTAGCTCTGTCTCAGTCATGGCCCCTTGAACTGCCTGAGAGGAGCTGCGCGTTTCCGCTGCAGCTCCCCCTACAGGCAGCCAGCAGCAGCAGCCAGGTCCACACTGTCACTCGGACAGTGTAAAGAGGAGGGAGCTGCTGCATAAGCTTCTCCTCATTTAAAAAAAAAAAAAATCGGACGGGAGCGCCGATGGATCGGAGACCAGGGGGGGTTTCTAGGTACTCGGAAACCCCCCCTGCGTGCGCGTATGTCAGGCTGGTGGGCGGATTATGTGTCTGCAGCTCCGTCCTGCTAGTGGTGTGCTGGGACAGGGGAGGAGCTGCTAACTCCGCCCACCACTGTGACTCCACCCAGCGTTAGAGGGCCAGGCACAGTCACAGGGCAAATATATAGGAGATGCCCGCACAAAATGTTGACAGACATCAGACGTTAGGTAGGTTAAGATCATACCTGCGTAGTAACATTGTGGGGCGATTTCAATTAGCTGCGATAAATTACCACAGCGAATTGATCCCCAGGGAGTAATTCAATTAACCCCGATAGCCGGAACTATCGGGATTTTGTTTCACCTGCCTGGAGGCAAGAGAAACAAAATCCACAATAAGTGTAGTTTTTTTGCGGCCACATTCGCAAAAACGCATGGATCCAGGAACTTATCCCGGATCCTGTGTTTTTTACATGATAGCGGGTAAATTTCACCACAATAAAAACAGGCTCCAATTGATTTGCACGATAAAAACTGACCATCTCATCGACTGAGTGACCAATATGATTCAGCTGCTCGATATGTCTGTCCAGACATAACAACTGGGCGGGCATTTCAATTTGCCTGACCAGTTAGTGGTGGATATTCCACTAGGCGCATGAGGCATGTGCCTAGGGGCGCTACTTAGTGGGGTGCAGGCTGCACAGCATGCTTCCCTACATGAGGGCCCTTTTAGACAACTTGTTCGATGAGGCCAGCTAATTTTGTTTTTCTATTTTTGTAATTACAAATAAAAAAAATTATTGTGCAATGGGCACAGGGTAAGGGGGATGTAGCAAATTGCGGTGTGGGAGGTGTAGGGGGGGCAAGATTGTGGTTGCTTTGGCAGTCTGAAACATAAGGACCAGCCCGACATGAAGGGGGCAGTGATGTGATGGAGGGCAACCGGTAATGTTGTATCTAGGGATGGCCTGATGCCTAAATACGCCCCTGCACCCAGTTGTGATGTCATTGTCAATGGTTCCTGTGGCCACATAATGAGTTGGTTGCCGAGTTGCCCGTCCAGTACACATGATATACAGTATCACTTATTGGCTGTACAAATGTTATAAATAGCATAGTGTGTATCCCAGTGACATGCGGTAAGGTGAATGGCTGGGGAGGCACACCTGGGGATGGGTCTAAATACTGGGAGCCTTCACTACACTAAGCTACAGTGTCCATTGAGTCTCCTATCTGCATCCCTGTGTCTGCTCTTGCTGCTGCTGGCTGAGTTCTGACTACAGTGCGCTTCCTGGTCACATGACACATCCAAGTGTCCATCAGTACACAAGGCACACCCCCACACTCAGAGGCATGCCTCTATTAGCTCCCTTTCTGTGCAGCTTTACTGCTAATGGTGTAGCGCTACCCCCAGCTCTGCAAAGCAGTGTCTGACTGAAGAACCAAGGCAGAGCTTTTGCTGCCTCATCTCTCGTCAGCTCCAGGGATTTCCACAAAACTGGTGAGTGTTAACTATAAAAAGGATTACAATAAACAAGGAAGATGTTTATGTTATGAATATTTTATTAGTATTATTCTAATCATTTTTATATAAAATATCAGAAGTTTTACAGGGAGTATGACAGGTAATTGAATTCCCCCTACAATGTTACTATGCAGGTATGTTATTGAACTACCTGCCTACCTTGACTGCACAAACCTGGTGTACCCAGCATAACTTAGAAGCAGATTCGATCAAATGATGCAGTTTTACGGAACAGTGCAATGCCAAGCCCCACAGTTATATTTGGGTATGTACCCCATAACACCGTTCTGGCCTTCCATGCCCTTTTTGAAAGCAGAGCAGGGGGCATGCGCAATTTGGTGGATGTTGGGGATGAGAATAGGCCTCCGCTTTGAGCATCATTTGCTAAATGTGTCCAAAACACGGATTTATTCTTAAGTAAATGAAGTGCAAAATGCTTTGTCTCTGCCTTTAAAAATAATTACACTCTCATCTGAAAACAAAACATCTTTGCATGGAATTGGGAGCAATACAGCAACTACAGTATCTAGCATTCTCCCAGCTATTTCACATACTAACCCAGCGTCGTAACTACCTGTGTGCCAGGTGTGCCTGGCACACAGCGCAGTTACCCTGAGGGCGCATGGCCAGCGGCTTGTAATGAGTCAAATTGACTCATTACACGCCGCATGTTGTGTGCCGTGCGCCACGCTGGTGTGGACAGCAGCAGTGCCGTAGGCAGCGGAGGAGGAGGAGGGAGGGGGACTGGAGCCGCAACAGCGCTATGTCATTGGTAGTAGCGCCGCTGCAGCAGTCCTCTCTCCTTCCGTATTGGCTGCCCGGCGCAGCTGTGAATGCTGGGATGCGGTTCCTTCATCCCAGCATTCTCAGCGGCAGGCAGCCAATGCGGAAGGAGAGGGGTTTGCTTCAGCGGCGCCTCTACCAATTACATAGCGCTGCTGCGGCTCCAGTCCCCCTCCCTCCTCCTCCTTCTCCGCTGCCCGGGATCTGATTATCTGCCTGCACGAGGAGCCTGACTGCCAGCGGGGAGAGATGGTAAGTATCTCTCTCTCTCTCTCTTGTGTCTGCCGCAATGTGTAAAAAGGGGGACTGGCTGCCGTAATGTGTAAAAAGGGGGACCATGGCTGCCGTAATGTGTAAAAAGGGGGACGCTGTCTGCTGTAATGTGTAATAAGGGGGCGCTGTCTGCCGTAATGTGTAATAAGGGGGACGCTGTCTGCTGTAATGTGTAAAAAGGGGGACGCTGTCTGCTGCAATGTGTAAAAAGGGGGATGCTGTCTGCCGTAATGTGTAAAAAGGGGGACGCTGTCTGCCGTAATGTGTAAAAGGGGACGCTGTCTGCCATAATGTGTAAAAAGGGGGACGCTGTCTGCCGTAATGTGTAATAAGGGGGACGCTATCTGCCGTAATGTGTAAAAAGGGGGATGCTGTCTGCTGAAATGTGTAAAAAAGGGGACGCTGTCTGCCGTAATGTGTAAAAAGGGGGACGCTGTCTGCCGTAATGTGTAAAAAGGGGGACGCTGTCTGCCGTAATGTAATAAGGGGGACGCTGTCTGCCGTAATGTGTAAAAAGGGAGACGCTGTCTGTCGTAAAGTGTAATAAGGGGGACGCTGACTGCCGTAATGTGTAAAAAGGGGGACGCTGTCGGCCGTAATGTGTAAAAAGGGGGACGCTGTCTGCCGTAATGTGTAAAAGGGGGACGCTGTCTGCCGTAATGTGTAAAAAGGGGGACGCTGTCTGCCGTAATGTGTAAAAGGGGGACGCTGTCTGCCGTAATGTGTAAAAAGGGGACGCTGTCTACCGTAATGTGTAAAAAGGGGCTCTACCTGGTGTATTGGTGCTACTGTGCAGCGTAATTTGAATAATGGAGACTACTATGCACTGTAGTATGAATTGGTATAATTTTGTGGCCACTCCCCTTCCCCATGAAGCCATGCCTCTACATATTTTCCGCACGCTTGCGACGCGCACTGCCCTTATCTTGCGTAGGGGGGCGCCAATGCCGCTTCTTGCACACAGCGCTAAAATACCTAGTTACGGCACTGTACTAACCCATGCACATGCCTGTAAAAAAAAAAATGTGCTAAAATAAGCTTATGTCATAAACAGGGAAAGCAAAGCTACTTAGCAGTGCAATCCAGGTGCTGGCATTAAGGGGATTATTCAGCACGGATTGCAGATTCTACTAAAAAGAAGAATCTACAATCTCTTCTGTAGGAGTGACGTGCTGTTCTGTACCATGCTGTGGGCTGCCCAATGCAGGTCACCCAGCATGCTAACTCCCGCCCCACGGCTGCGACCACAATTGGATTGTGTCGCAATCGGATTGCGGTCGCACCAATTGTGGATGACCCCCTGCAGCCGCAGCTAGGCTGCCTAGGCAGTCAGTCTGCCGCTGTTTTCCCATTGGAGCGCCTGCATGTGATGTCATGCAGCTGCCCCGAAAACAGTCCAACCCCACCCCCGTTAATGCCGCCATGTTTCCGGTATGTAATCGCACTTTGATTGCGTGCGCACATGCCGTGCGCACATCATGCTCTGTTTGCCAAAAATCGCTCATTTGCGAATTTCTGTTTATTGAGAATCACCCTAAATTAGGTCCTTAGCCTTAATATGAAGCTATAGAGAGTAGTAGGGATAGAAGAGTCTGGAGAATGTCTCCCAAAATAAAAGCTGTGATTCACAGTGCAGAATTTGTCCATTCAATTCTCTATTGCTCTTTTCTCTGACGTCCTAGTGGATGCTGGGAACTCCGTAAGGACCATGGGGAAATAGCGGGCTCCGAAGGAGGCTGGGCACTCTAGAAAGATCTTAGACTACCTGGTGTGCACTGGCTCCTCCCACTATGACCCTCCTCCAAGCCTCAGTTAGATTTCGTGCCCGGCCGAGGTTGGATGCACACTAGGGGCTCTCCTGAGCTCTTAGAAAGAAATAGACTTAGGTTTTTTATTTTCAGTGAGACCTGCTGGCAACAGGCTCACTGCAGCGAGGGACTAAGGGGAGAAGAAGCGAACTCGCCTGCTTGCAGCCGGATTGGGCTTCTTAGGCTACTGGACACCATTAGCTCCAGAGGGATCGACCGCAGGCCCAGCCTTGATGTTCGGTCCCGGAGCCGCGCCGCCGTCCCCCTTACAAAGCCAGAAGCAAGAAGATGGTCCGGAAAATCGGCGGCATGAAGACATCAGTCTTCACCAAGGTAGCGCACAGCACTGCAGCTGTGTGCCATTGCTCCTCTCACACTTCACACTCCGGTCACTGAGGGTGCAGGGCGCTGGGGGAGGGCGCCCTGAGGCAGCAATAAAAACACCTTGGCTGGCAAAAATACCTCAATATATAGCCCCAGGGGCTATATATGAGGTAAATACCCCTGCCAGATGTCATAAAAAAGCGGGAGAATAGGCTGCGGAAAAGGGGCGGAGCTATCTCCCTCAGCACACTGGCGCCATTTTTCCCTCACAGCTCCGCTGGAAGGAAGCTCCCTAGCTCTCCCCTGCAGTCTACACTACAGAAAAGGGTTAAAAAAGAGAGGGGGGGCACTAAATTTAGGCGCAGTATACATTATATATAAAAACAGCAGCTATAGGGGACATAACTCAGTTAGTCCCTGCATTATATAGCGCTCTGGTGTGTGCTGGCATACTCTCACTCTGTCCCCCCAAAGGGCTTTTGTGGGTCCTGTCCTCGTTTAGAGCATTCCCTGTGTGTCTGCGGTGTGTCGGTACGGCTGTGTCGACATGTTGAATGAGGAGGCTTATATGGTGACGGAACAGAGGCCGATATATGTGATGTCGCCCCCTGTGGGGCCGACACCAGAGTGGATGGATAGGTGAAAGGTATTAACCGACAGTGTCAACTCCTTACATAAAAGGGTGGATGACGTAACAGCTGTGGGACAGCCGACTTCTCAGCCCGCGCCTGCCCAGGCGTCTCAAAGGCCATCAGGGGCTCAAAAACGCCGCTCTCTCAGATGGCAGACACAGATGTCGACACGGAGTCTGACTCCAGTGTCGACAAGGTTGAGACATATACACAATCGACTAGGAACATCCGTGACTTGATCCCGGCAATAAAAAATGTGTTATACATTTCTGACATTAACCCAAGCACCTCTAAAAATGGGTTTTAGGTTTGGGGAGAAAAAACAGGCAGTGTTTTGTTCCCCCATCAGATGAATAAATGAAGTGTGTGAAAAGCGTGGGTTCCCCCGTTAAGAAACTGGTAATTTATAAAAAGTTACTGATGGCGTACCCTTTCCCGCCAGGAGGATAAGTTACGCTGGGAGATATCCCCTAGGGTGGATAAGGCGCTCACACGGTTGTCAAAAAAGGTGGCACTGCCGTTTTAGGAACGGCCACTTTGAAGGTACCTGTTGATAAAAAGCAGGAGGCTATCCTGAAGTCTGTATTTACACACTCAGGTACTAGACTGAAACCTGCAGATCGTGCTGCTGCAGCGTGGTCGGTGACCCTGTCAAGCATACTAGTTTACTAATATGAGAACATATTAAAGACGTCGTCTTATATATGAGGGATGCACAGAGGGATATTTTGCCGGCTGGCATCCAAAATGAATGTAATGTCCATTCTGTCAGGAGGGTATTAGAGACCTGTCACTGGACAGGTGATGCTGACTTAAAAAGCGCATAGAGATTCTGCCTTATAAGGGTGAGGAATTATTTGCGGATGGTCTCTGGGACCTCGTATCCACAGCAACTGCTGGGAAGAAATATTTTTACCTCAGGTTTCCTCACAGACAAAGGTACAGTCCTTTCGGCTTCAGAAAAGCAAGCGGGTCAAATGGCGCTTCCTTTCTGTACAGAGACAAGGGAAGAGGGAAAAAGCTGCACCAGTCAGCCTGTTCCCAGAATCAAAATTCTTCCCCCGCTTCCTGTGAGTCCACAGCATGACGCGGGTGCTCCACAGGTGTAGCCAGGTACGGTGGGGGGCCGTCTCAAAAATTTCAGCAATTAGTGGGCTCGCTCACAGGTGGATCCCTGTTTCTTTCAAGTAGTATTTCAGGGGTACAAGCTGGAATTCGAGATGTCTCCCCCCAGCCGTTTCCTAAAATATGCCTTGCTGACAACTCCCTCAGGCAGGGAGGCTGTGCTAGAGGCAATTAATAAGCGGTATTCCCAGCAGGTAATACTCAAGGTGCCCCTACTTCAACAAGGACGGGGTTACTATTCCACACGGTTTGGGGTACCGAAACCGCATGGTTCGGTGTGACCCATTTTATATTTAAAATCCTTGAACACATACATAAAAAAATTCAAGTTCAAGATGGAATCGCTCAGGGCGGTTATTGCAAGCCTGGACGAGGGGGATTACATGGTATCCCGGGACATCAAGGATGCTTACCTGCATGTCCCCATTTACCATCCTCGCCAGGAGTACCTCAGATTTGTGGTACGGGATTACCATTACCAAGTCCAGACACTGCCGTTTGGACTGTACATGGCACCGAGGGTGTTTTATCAAGGTAATGGCCGAAATGATGATACTCCTTCGAAAAAAGGGAGTTTTAATTATCCTGTAATTGGACAATCTCTTTATAAGGGCGAGGTCCAAGGAGCAGTTGGTAGTCGGGGTAGCACTATTTTGGAAAGTGCTACAACAGCACGGTTGGATTCTAAACAGTCCAAAGTCACAGCTGGTTCCTATGACACGTCTACTGTTCCTGGGGATGGTTCTGGACATAAACCAGAAATAGTGTTTCTCCCGGAGGAGAAAGCCAAGGAGTTGTCATCTCTAGTCAGAGACCTCCTGAAGCCAAAACAGGTAGCGGTGCATCATTGCACGCGAGTCCTGGGAAAAATGGTAGCTTCCTACGAAGCAATCCCATTAGGCAGGTTCCATACAAGAACTTTTCAGATGGACCTGTTGGACAAGTGGTCCGGATCGCATCTTCCGATGCATAGGCTGATAACCCTGTCTCCAAGGACCAGGGTATCTCTACTGTGGTGGCTGCAGAGTGCCCATCTTCAAGAGGGCCGCAGGTTCGGCATACAGGACTAGGTCCTAGTGACCATGGATGCCAGCCTTTGAGGCTGGGGGGGCAGTCACACAGGGAAGAAACTTCCAGGGACTTTGGTCAAGTCAGGTGATTTCCCTACACATAAATATTCTGGACCTGAGGGCCATTTACAATGCCCTGAGGCCGGCAAGGCCTCTGCTTCAAAACCAGCCGGTACTGATCCAATCAGACAACATCACGGCAGTCGCCCATGTAAACCAACAGGGCGGCACAAGAAGCAGGATGGCGATGGCAGAAGCCACAAGGATTCTCCGATAGGCGGAAAATCATGTGTTAGCACTGTCAGCAGTGTTCATTCCCTGAGTGGACAACTGGGAAGCAGATCTTCTCAACAGACACGACCTCCACCCGGGAGAGTGGGGACTTCCTCCAGAAGTCTTCCAAAGGATTGTACACCATTGGGAAAGGCCACAGGTGGACATGATGGCGTCCCGCCTCAACAAAAAGCTATAAAAGATATTGCGCCAGGTCAAGGGACCCTCAGGCGATAGCTGTGGACGCTCTGGTAACACCATGGGTGTACCAGTCGGTTTATGTGTTCTCCCCTCTGCCTCTCATACCAAAGGTACTGAGAATAATAAGAAGGCGAGGAGTAAGAACGATACTCGTGGTTCCGGATTGGCCAAGAAGAGCTTGGTACCCAGAACTTCAAGAATTTATATCAGAGGACCCATGGCCTCTGCCACTCAGACAGGACCTGCGGCAGCAGGGGCCCTGTCTGTTCCAAGACTTACCGCGGCTGCGTTTGACGGCATGGCGGTTGAACGCCGGATCCTGAAGGAAAAGGGCATTCCGGAGGAAGTCATTCCTACGCTTACTAAAGCCAGGAAAGAGGTTACAGCAAATCATTATCACCGCATATGGCGAAAATATGTTGCATGGTGTGAGGCCGAAAGGGCCCCAACAGAGGAATTTCAACTAGGTCGATTTCTGCATTTCCTGCAAGCAGGAGTGACTATGGGCCTTAAATTAGGTTCCATTAAGGTACAGATCTCGGCTCTGTCGATTTTCTTTCAAAAAGAACTAGCTTCAGTACCTGAAGTTCAGACATTATAAAAGGAGTGCTGCATATTCAGCCCCCGTTTGTGCCTCCTGTGGCACCTTGGGACCACTAAAGACCGTTGATCTGTAATATCTCACTTGGAAAGTGGTCTTGTTATTGGCCTTGGCTTCGGCCAGGCGAGTATCAGAATTGGCGGCTTTATCATGTAAAGGCCCTTATCTGATTTTCCATATGGATAGGGCAGAATTGAGGACTCGTCCCCAGTTTCTCCCTAAGGTGGTGTCAGCGTTTCACCTGAACCAGCCTATTGTGGTGCCTGCGGCTGCTAGGGACTTGGAGGACTCCAAGTTGTTAGACGTGGTCAGGGCCCTGAAAATATATGTTTCCAGAACGGCTGGAGTCAGAAAATCTGACTTGCTGTTTATCCTATATGCACCCAACAAGCTGGGTGCTCCTGCTTCTACGCAGACTATTGCTCGTTGGATTTGTAGTACAATTCAGCTTGCACATTCTGTGGCAGGCCTGCCACAGCCAAAAATCTGTCAATGCCCATTCCACATGGAAGGTGGGCTCATCTTGGGCGGCTGCCCGAGGGGTCTCGGCTTTACAACTTTGCCGAGCTGCTACTTGGTCAGGGGCAAACACGTTTGCAAAATTCTATAAATTTGATACCCTGGCTGAGGAGGACCTGGAGTTCTCTCATTCGGTGTTGCAGAGTCATCCGCACTCTCCCGCCCGTTTGGGAGCTTTGGTATAATCCCCATGGTCCTTACGGAGTTCCCAGCATCCACTAGGACGTCAGAGAAAATAAGAATTTACTCACCGGTAATTCTATTTCTCGTAGTCCGTAGTGGATGCTGGGCGCCCATCCCAAGTGCGGTTTATCTGCAATACTTGTACATAGTTATTGTTAACTAAATCGGGTTATTGTTGAGCCATCTGTTGAGAGGCTCAGTTGTTTCATACTGTTAACTGGGTTTCATATCACGAGTTATACGGTGTGATTGGTGTGGCTGGTATGAGTCTTACCTGGGATTCAAAATCCTTCCTTATTGTGTACGCTCGTCCGGGCACGGTGTCCTAACTGAGGCTTGGAGGAGGGTCATAGTGGGAGGAGCCAGTGCACACCAGGTAGTCTAAGATCTTTCTAGAGTGCCCAGCCTCCTTCGGAGCCCGCTATTTCCCCATGGTCCTTACGGAGTTCCCAGCATCCACTACGGACTACGAGAAATAGA
Source organism: Pseudophryne corroboree (assembly GCF_028390025.1). Classification (NCBI taxonomy): domain Eukaryota; kingdom Metazoa; phylum Chordata; class Amphibia; order Anura; family Myobatrachidae; genus Pseudophryne; species Pseudophryne corroboree. The sequence goes on along the minus strand of NC_086454.1, from coordinate 134,034,110 downwards.
ATTACCGGTGAGTAAATTCTTATTTTATCAATACTTAAACTGGCCATTAATGTTCCAGGAAGATTGTGTATTTGTGAATAGGTGTTTCATTCCACCATTCCCTATACACTATAATCTATAGAGCTGTCACCCTGTGTTCTGTTGTATGTTATTGAATTGTTGTCATGGTGTGTCTGACATGGACAATTTTGAAAATTCAGTGATATGCATTCAACCAATGTATGCTGCTCCTACTCATAGGGGGTAATTTCAAGTTGATCGCAATAGGAAATTTTTTAGCAGTTGGGCAAAACCATGTGCACTGCAGGGGAGGCAGATATAACATGTGCAGATAGAGATAGATTTGGGTGTGGTGAGTTAAATCTGCAATCTAAATTGCAGTGTAAAAATAAAGCAGCCAGTATTTACCCTGCACAGAAACAAAATAACCCACCCAACTCTAACTCTCTCTGCAAATGTTATATCTGCCTCCCCTGCAGTGCACATGGTTTTGCCCAATTGCTAAAAAGTTTCCTGCTGCGATCAACTTGGAATTACCCCCTTTATCCTTATTATGTACAAAAAGCTTGTTTATGTGTTACCTCAGTCTACTCCTTCACAAACTCAGTTATGTAGACAAACAATGCGAGTGCCATGAACAAGTACAAGAGCTGCTCCTTATTCCATGGTTTCAACTCCCCCTCTCTTACACGTGGACAGCTCTGTGAAGATCTGTCTCCTTGGACTACGCATTATTGGCAGGTCACAAATTTGCAAGGCCTATAAGGTTTGATAAGGCAACCTCTGCTCATAGCCAGGCAAAGGAGAAAACACAAAGTGCTGGTGGAAGGCTTTGAGGCTGGCATGTCTAAGCCATTCCGAACCTTACCGTGGCCCAGAGTTGATGACACATACTTGTCTACCTGACCCTCTCCATGAGGGAGAAAATGCTCTGTTCCTGGACTTTCCTGATAATGTATGATTGCCATCACCTGTGGTGAGCTAGTTAATTGATAAGAAAGGTGTTTCACCAAAGGTGATGGCCAGTGCCGTAACTAGGTGTGTGCGAAGGGGGCATTGCACACAGCGCAGTTAGGCTGTGGGTGCACCCTCCGCACACATTGATTGCTCCTCACCAACTGCGCCGCTGCCTGCTGTAGTGTAGTGTAATATTAGTAGCGCTGTGCCCGGCACCTTCCCTGCCGGAGGCAGCGCTGCTAATATACATTACACTACAGCGGGCAGCGGCGCAGCGCTGCGCTGCCTGTGTAGACTCAGTCTCTCCCCACAATCAGTCCCCCTCTAACAGTCCGCCCCCCTCCTCCTGCTCTTCTCAGTACTGCACAGTTATATACACTTCCGGGAACGTCTATGAGATAACTCATCTCATAGACGGCTGCTGCTGCTGCTGCCTACGGTTCTCTCACGAGTGAAGTCTCTCTTCTCCCTCCCCTCGTCCCTCGTGCAGACAATGCTTACCAGGCATGACATGTAGGTGCTGCACATACATTAATCTAATGTGTTTGTGTATATATATCTATATATATTATATATCTATCTATATATATTTATATATATATATAGATCTATATATATAGATAGATCTATATATCTATCTATACATATAGATAGATCTATATATATATATATATATATATATAGATAGATCTATATATATATATATATATATATATATAGATAGATCTATATATATATATATATATATATATATATATGGAGTAATACTGTCTGTGACTCGGATGCTGCCATGCTGTGTAATGTGGCCGACGGCGCTACCGTGCTGTGTAATGTGGCCGATGGACCTACTGTGCTGTGTAATGTGGACGATGGACGCTACCGTGCTGTGTAATGTGACTGACAGACGTTACAGCGCTGTGTAATGTGATTGGCCGAAGCTATCGCACTGTGTATTGCGACTAATGGATGCCACCACTCTGCGTAACGTGACTAATAGACGCTACCGTGTGGTGCAATTTGACTAATGGGCGCTACCGTGCAGAGTGATGTGAGTAACAGACGATACTGTGTGGCGTAGTGTGAGTAACGGGCACTACCATGCTGAGTTATGTGACTAATGCATGCTCCATGAAGCCACACCCCTATTTTTTGATGCCCGTAACTAGCGGCGTGTGATTGATGGGGCAGGGGGGGGGGGGAGAGGTAAAATGAATTTCAAAACATGGCGGGGGGGGGGGGCGCCGATGCTGTTTCTTGCACACAGCGCTAAAATGTCTAGTTACGGCACTGGTGATGGCAATCATACATTACCAGGAAAGGCCAGGAACAGAGCATTTTCTCCCTCATGGAGAGGGTCAGGTAGGCAAGTATGTGATGACATCACAAAGCAAATAGAATACACAGGAATACACTGCATACACCTGTCTAACTCAGTGGTTCCTAAACTTGTTCATCAAGGACCCCCAGCAGTTCATGTTTTCCAGGTAACCCAGCAGGTGCACAGGTGTATTCATTACTCACTGACACATTTCAAAAGATCCACAGGTGAAGCTAATTATTTCACTTGCGATTCTGTGAGGAGACCAGGAAAACATGGAGGGCCCTTGAGGACCAAGTTTGGGAACCACTGGTCTAACGGGCTCTGTGTCTTTCAATGTTAAGGACCCCATACACTAATACGACATGTCGGACCCTCATGTCACAGGCGATCACCCCGGCAGCCTCCCGGGCGGCAGGATCACATAAGATAAATCGTATGTGGTCCTTTTGCTTACGATGCATCTTGTGCGTTCCCAGCCATGCCTGCGGGGTCCGATATATCACGAGTGCAGCACAGTCAATCTAGGGGATCTGTTCCGATGCTCGCGAGGCCGCGCATTGGATCGGATGTAAAACACATCCGAAATGCCCAATTTCATCCGCTATATCGGCCCGAATGGCCGAAATCGGATGAAATCGGGCATTATCATTCTAGTGTATGGGGCCCTTTAGTCTGCCTATTCAGAAGACACATAACTGGTAAACCAACATCCATTTCATAGATATAATAATACCTACGAGCTGCAAAAGACAAACATTTTACGTTGCTACTTAGTCAATTCATTAAAATGACACTAATAAATTTTGTTACATATGTGTACATGGGGGTTCATTCGGACCCGTTCGCACGCAGCGGTTTGTCGCTGCGGTGTAAATGGGTCAGGAATGTGCAAGCGCAGTGGCCGCAGTGCGCGGCGTTGCCCGGCGAGTTACGTTGCGTTCTACGAAGAAAGCAGTCGTAGAGCCGACCGCAAGAAGATTGACAGAAAGAAGGTGTACCTGGGCGGATCTGGACCGTTGGAGACCGTTTTCGGGGAGTGGAGAAGAAAACGCAGGCATGTCCAGCAGAACGGAGGACGGATGTCTGACGTCAAAGCCGGCCCCAGCATCGCAGAGATCGTCGCACAGGGTAAGTATGTCCAACCCTAGTCTTCCTTTGCTTGAAATTTTCTTTGCTTAGCAGGGCTGCACAAGCGATCGCAGCCCTGCTAAGCTAAAATACACTCCCCCATAGGCGTGGACTAGTTGATCGCAGCAGCAGCAAAAAGTTGCTGGCTGCGATCAACTCGGAATGACTACCATTGAGTAGACTCTCACTCTTCTACCAAACAGCAAGCAACCAGAATATGGCAGGGAACCTTTTACATTGAAGAATATAGAATCACAGTAATTAATTGTTCACATTATTAAATAGGAACAATTACATTGCATTGCCCTGTTAGGATTTAACAGAGGGAGAATTAGTAAAACTTAGGGAGAGATAAAGTAGAGAGAAATAAAGTGTCAACCAATCAGTTTCTGTCATTTTTCAAGCACAGCCCGTATTGGTTAGTACTTTATTTCTCTCCACTTTAACTCTCACCAAGCTATGACAAATCTCTCCCAAAATATCTTATTCCTTGCTTGGAGAATCACATGAGTCCCTTATACCCCTTTCTCTGACGTCCTAGTGGATGCTGGGAACTCCGTAAGGACCATGGGGAATAGCGGCTCCGCAGGAGACTGGGCACAACTAAAGAAAGCTTTAGGTCACCTGGTGTGCACTGGCTCCTCCCACTATGACCCTCCTCCAAGCCTCAGTTAGATTTTGTGCCCGGCCGAGGTTGGATGCACACTAGGGGCTCTCCTGAGCCCTTAGAAAGAAAGTATAGATTTAGGTTTTTTATTTTCAGTGAGACCTGCTGGCAACAGGCACACTGCAGCGAGGGACTAAGGGGAGAAGAAGCGAACTCGCCTGCTTGCAGCCGGATTGGGCTTCTTAGGCTACTGGACACCATTAGCTCCAGAGGGATCGACCGCAGGCCCAGTCCTTGGTGTTCGGTCCCGGAGCCGCGCCGCCGTCCCCCTTACAGAGCCAGAAGCAAGAAGAGGTCCGGAAAATCGGCGGCAGAAGACATCAGTCTTCACCAAGGTAGCGCACAGCACTGCAGCTGTGCGCCATTGCTCCTCATGTACACCTCACACTCCGGTCACTGAGGGTGCAGGGCGCTGGGGCATACCTCCCAACTGTCCCGATTTTCGCGGGACAGTCCCGTTTTTTGGGGACTGTCCCGCTGTCCCACCCGCGGGCCGCAGTGTCCCGCGGTGGGGGGGCAGTTGGGAGGCTCTGTCACCCGCTGCCCTGCTTAGCAGAGCAGCGGTGAATAGACGCTGTGCGCATGCGCACAGCGTCTATTCAGTGCAGACGGAGGGATAGGGAGCATGCCAGCGGCTCACAGAGCGCTGGGCATGCCCCCTCAGTGACGAACACGGGGGCGTGACTCGCGATCGCGGGTCCTCCCGCGAAGCCACGCCCCCTTTTCGTAGGCCACGCTCCCTTTTCGGGAGCGCCCACGCGAGTGTCCCGCTTCCCAGGAGAAGAAAGTTGGGAGGTATGCGCTGGGGGGGGGGCGCCCTGAGCAGCAATATTAACACCTTGGCTGGCAAAAATACCACAATATATAGCCCCAGAGGCTATATATGTGGTAAATACCCCTGCCAGAATCCAGAAAAAAGCGGGAGAAAAGTCCGCGAAAAAGGGGCGGAGCTATCTCCCTCAGACACACTGGCGCCATTTTCTCTTCACAGTGCAGCTGGAAGAAAGCTCCCCAGGCTCTCCCCTGTAGTTTTCAGGCTCAAAGGGTTGGGGGGCACTAAATTTAGGCGCAATATTATATATTCAAGCAGCTATTGGGGAAATTTCACTCAGTTATAGTGTTAATCCCCACATTATATAGCGCTCTGGTGTGTGCTGGCATACTCTCTCTCTGTCTCCCCAAAGGGCTTTGTGGGGTCCTGTCCTCAGTCAGAGCATTCCCTGTGTGTGTGCGGTGTGTCGGTACAGCTGTGTCGACATGTTTAATGAGGAGGCTTACATGGTGACGGAGCAGATGCCGATAAATGTGATGTCGCCCCCTGTGGGGCCGACACCAGAGTGGATGGTTAGGTGAAAGGTATTAACCGACAGTGTCAACTCCTTACATAAAAGGGTGGATGACGTAACAGCTGTGGGACAGCCGGCTTCTCAGTCCGCGCCTGCCCAGGCGTCTCAAAGGCCATCAGGGGCTCAAAAAACGCCCGCTCACTCAGATGGCGGACACAGATGTCGACACGGAGTCTGACTCCAGTGTCGACAAGGTTGAGACATATACACAATCCACTAGGAACATCCGTGACTTAATCCCGGCAATAAAAAATGTGTTACACATTTCTGACATTAACCCAAGTACCACTAAAAAAGGGTTTTATGTTTGGGGAGAAAAAGCAGGCAGTGTTTTGTTCCCCCATCAGATGAGTGAATGAAGTGTGTAAAGAAGCGTAGGTTCCTCCCGATAAGAAACTGGTAATTTCTAAAAAGTTACTGATGGCGTACCCTTTCCCGCCAGAGGATAAGTTACGCTGGGAGATATCCCCTAGGGTGGATAAGGCGCTCACACGGTTGTCAAAAAAGGTGGCACTGCCGTTTTAGGAACGGCCACTTTGAAGGTACCTGCTGATAAAAAGCAGGAGGCTATCCTGAAGTCTGTATTTACACACTCAGGTACTAGACTGAGACCTGCAGATCGTGCTGCAGCAGCGTGGTCGGTGACCCTGTCACACATGAGAACATATTAAAGACGTCGTCTTATATATGAGGGATGCACAGAGGGATATTTTGCCGGCTGGCATCCAAAATGAATGTAATGACCATCCTGTCAGGAGGGTATTAGAGACCTGTCACTGGACAGGTGATGCTGACTTTAAAAGGCGCATAGAGACTCTGCCTTATAAGGGTGAGGAATTATTTGGGGATGGTCTCTGGGACCTCGTATCCATTACCTCAGGTTTCCTCACAGACTAAGAAAGCACTGTATTATCAGGTACAGTCCTTTCGGCTTCAGAAAAGCAAGCGGGTCAAAGGCGCTTCCTTTCTGTACAGAGACATGGGGAGAGGGAAAAAGCTGCACCAGTCAGCCTGTTCGCAGAATCAAAATTCTTCTCTCGCTTCCTCTGAGTCCACAGCATGACGCGGGGGCTCCACAGGTGTAGCCAGGTACGGTGGGGGGCCGTCTCAAAAATGTCAGCGATCAGTGGGGTCGCTCACAGGTGGATCCCTGTTTCATTCAAGTAGTATTTCAGGGGTACAAGCTGGAATTCGAGATGTCTCCCCCCCGCCGTTTCCTCAAATATGCCTTGCCGACAACTCCCTCAGGCAGGGAGGCTGCGCTAGAGGCAATTAATAAGCTGTATTCCCAGCAGGTAATACTCAAGGTGCCCCTACTTCAACAAGGACGGGGTTACTATTCCACACGGTTTGGGGTACCGAAACCGCATGGTTCGGTGTGACCCATTTTATATTTAAAATCCTTGAACACATACATAAAAAAATTCAAGTTCAAGATGGAATCGCTCAGGGCGGTTATTGCAAGCCTGGACGAGGGGGATTACATGGGATCTCGGGACATCAAGGATGCTTACCTGCATGTCCCCATTTACCATCCTCGCCAGGAGTACCTCAGATTTGTGGTACAGGATTACCATTACCAAGTCCAGACACTGCCGTTTGGACTGTACATGGCACCGAGGGTGTTTACCAAGGTAATGGCCAAAATGATGATACTCCTTCGAAAAAAGGGAGTTTTAATTATCCCGTACTTGGACAATATCCTTATAAGGGCAAGGTCCAAGGAGCAGTTGCTAGTCGGGGTAGCACTATTTTGGAAAGTGCTACAACAGCACGGTTGGATTCTAAACAGTCCAAAGTCACAGCTGGTTCCTACGACACGTCTACTGTTCCTGGGGAGGGTTCTGGACACAGAACAGAAAATAAGAATTTACTTACCGATAATTCTATTTCTCGTAGTCCGTAGTGGATGCTGGGAACTCCGTAAGGACCATGGGGAATAGCGGCTCCGCAGGAGACTGGGCACAAAAGTAAAGCTTTAGGACTACCTGGTGTGCACTGGCTCCTCCCCCTATGACCCTCCTCCAAGCCTCAGTTAGGATACTGTGCCCGGACGAGCGTACACAATAAGGAAGGATTTTGAATCCCCGGTAAGACTGATACCAGCCACACCAATCACACCGTATAACCTGTGATCTGAACCCAGTTAACAGCATGATAACAGAGGAGCCTCTGGAAAGATGGCTCACAACAATAATAACCCGATTTTTGTAACAATAACTATGTACAAGTATTGCAGACAATCCGCACTTGGGATGGGCGCCCAGCATCCACTACGGACTACGAGAAATAGAAGTAACGGTAAGTAAATTCTTATTTTCTCTGACGTCCTAGTGGATGCTGGGAACTCCGTAAGGACCATGGGGATTATACCAAAGCTCCCAAAACGGGCGGGAGAGTGCGGATGACTCTGCAGCACCGAATGAGAGAACTCCAGGTCCTCCTCAGCCAGGGTATCAAATTTGTAGAATTTAGCAAACGTGTTTGCCCCTGACCAAGTAGCTGCTCGGCAAAGTTGTAACGCCGAGACCCCTCGGGCAGCCGCCCAAGATGAGCCCACCTTCCTTGTGGAATGGGTTTTTACAGATTTTGGCTGTGGCAGGCCTGCCAGAGAATGTGCAAGCTGAATTGTACTACAAATCCAACGAGCAATAGTCTGCTTAGAAGCAGGAGCACCCAGCTTGTTGGGTGCATACAGGATAAACAGCGAGTCAGATTTCCTGACTCCAGCCGTCCTGGAAACATATATTTTCAAGGCCCTGACTACGTCCAACAACTTGGAGTCCTCCAAGTCACTAGTAGCCGCAGGTACCACAATAGGTTGGTTCAGATGAAACACTGAAACCACCTTAGGGAGAAAATGAGGACGAGTCCTCAATTCCGCCCTGTCTGAATGGAAGATCAGATAAGGGCTTTTACAGGATAAAGCCCGCCAATTCTGACATGCGCCTGGCCGAGGCCAGGGCCAACAACATGACCACTTTCCATGTGAGATATTTTAACTCCACAGATTCAAGTGGTTCAAACCAATGTGACTTTAGGAACCCCAAAACTACATTGAGATCCCAAGGTGCCACTGGAGGCACAAAAGGAGGCTGTATATGCAGTACCCCTTTTACAAACGTCTGAACTTCAGGTAGTGAAGCTAGTTCTTTCTGGAAGAAAATTGACAGGGCCGAAATTTGAACCTTAATGGACCCCAATTTTAGGCCCATAGACACTCCTGTTTACAGGAAATGCAGGAATCGACCTAGTTGAAATTCCTCCATCGGGGCCTTACTGGCCTCGCACCACGCAACATATTTTCGCCAAATGCGGTGATAATGCTTTGCGGTTACATCCTTCCTGGCTTGATCAGGGTAGGGATGACTTCATCCGGAATGCCTTTTTCCTTCAGGATCCGGCGTTCAACCGCCCTGCCGTCAAACGCAGCCGCGGTAAGTCTTGGAATAGACAGGGTCCTTGCTGGAGCAGGTCCCTTCTTAGAGGTAGAGGCCACGGGTCCTCCGTGAGCATCTCTTGAAGTTCCGGGTACCAAGTCCTTCTTGGCCAATCCGGAGCCACGAGTATAGTTCTTACTCCCCTCCGTCTTATAATTCTCAGTACTTTTGGTATGAGAGGAAGAGGAGGGAACACATACACTGACTGGTACACCCACGGTGTTACCAGAGCGTCCACAGCTATTGCCTGAGGGTCCCTTGACCTGGCGCAATATCTGTCCAATTTTTTTGTTTAGGCGGGACTTTACGTGGGCGACTGCCGTGATGTTGTCCGACTGGATCAGCACCGGCTGACCTTGAAGCAGAGGTCTTGCTTGGCTTAGGGCATCGTAAATGGCCCTTAGCTCCAAAATATTTATGTGAAGTGATGTCTCCAGGCTTGACCACAAGCCCTGGAAATTTCTTCCCTGTGTGACTGCTCCCCAGCCTCGCAGGCTGGCATCCGTGGTCACCAGGACCCAGTCCTGAATGCCGAATCTGCGGCCCTCTAGAAGATGAGCACTCTGCAACCACCACAGGAGAGACACCCTTGTCTTTGGTGACAGGGTTATCCGCTGATGCATCTGAAGATGCGATCCGGACCATTTGTCCAGCAGGTCCCACTGGAAAGTTCTTGCGTGGAATCTGCCGAATGGAATTGCTTCGTAGGAAGCCACCATTTTTCCCAGGACCCTTGTGCACTGATGCACTGACACTTGGCCTGGTTTTAGGAGGTTTCTGACTAGTTCGGATAACTCCCTGGCTTTCTCCTCCGGGAGAAAACACCTTTTTCTGGACTGTGTCCAGGATCATCCCTAGGAATAGAAGGCGTGTCGTCGGGATCAGCTGCGATTTTGGAATATTGAGAATCCAACCGTGCTGCCGCAGCACTATCTGAGATAGTGCTACCCCGACTTCCAACTGTTCCCTGGATCTTGCCCTTATCAGGAGATCGTCCAAGTAAGGGATAACTAAAACTCCCTTCTTTCGAAGGAGTATCATCATTTCGGCCATTACCTTGGTAAAGACCCGGGGTGCCGTGGACAATCCAAACGGCAGCGTCTGAAACTGATAGTGACAGTTCTGTACCACAAACCTGAGGTACCCTTGGAGAAGGGTAAATTGGGACATGTAGGTAAGCATCTTTGATGTCCAGAGAGACCATATAGTCCCCTTCTTCCAGGTTTGCAATCACTGCTCTGAGTGACTCCATCTTGAATTTGAACCTTTGTATGTAAGTGTTCAAGGATTTTAGATTTAAAATTGGTCTCACCGAGCCGTCCGGCTTCGGTACCACAAATAGTGTGGAATAGTACCCCTTTCCCTGTTGCAGGAGGGGTACCTTGATTATCACCTGCTGGGAATACAGCCTGTGAATGGCTTGCAATACTGCCTCCCTGTCTGAGGGAGACGTCGGTAAAGCAGACTTTATGAAACGGCGAGGGGGAGACGTCTCGAATTTCTTGAGATGGGCCCCCACCGTGCCTGAGTCCGCTTGTAAAGCCCCAGCGTCATGCTGAGGACTTTGCGGAGGCGGGAGAGGGCTTTTGTTCCTGGGAACTGGCTGTTTGCTGCAGCCTTTTTCCTCTCCCTCTGCCACGGGGCAGAAATGAGGCGCCTTTTGCCCGCTTGCCCTTATGGGGCCGAAAGGACTGCGCCTGATAATACGGCGTCTTCTTAGGTTGAGAAGCTACCTGGGGGAAAAATGTGGATTTTCCAACAGTTGCCGTGGCTACCAGGTCTGATAGACCTACCCCAAATAACTCCTCCCCCTTATAAGGCAATACTTCCATGTGCCTTTTAGAATCCGCATCACCTGACCACTGCCGCGTCCATAAACCTCTTCTTGCAGAAATGGACAGCGCGCTAACTCTTGATGCCAGTCGGCAAATATCCCTCTGTGCATCACGCATATATAAAAATGCATCTTTCAAATGCTCTATAGTCAGTAATATACTGTCCCTATCTAGGGTATCAATATTTTCAGTCAGGGAATCCGACCACGCCACGCGCGCACCGCACATCCAGGCTGAGGCGATTGCTGGTCGCAGTATAACACCCGTGTGAGTGTATATACATTTTAGGATATTCTCCTGCTTTCTATCGGCAGGTTCCTTTAGGGCGGCCGTATCAGGAGAGGGTAGTGCTACCTGTTTAGACAAGCGTGTGAGCGCTTTATCCACCCTAGGGGGTGTTTCCCAACGTGCCCTATCCTCTGGCGGGGAAGGGTACGATGCCAATAACCTTTTAGGAATTATCAGTTTTTTATCGGGGGAAACCCACGCCTCATCACACACTTCATTTAATTCCTCGGATACAGGAAAAACTACAGGCAGTTTTTTCTCACCAAACATAATACCCTTTTTAGTGGTACTTGTATTATCAGAGATATGCAATACATTTTTCATTGCTCCAATCATGTAACGTGTGGCCCTAGTGGAAGTCACGTTTGTCTCCTCATCATCGACACTGGAGTCAGTATCCGTGTCTGTGTCTGCCATTTGAGGTAACGGGCGTTTTAAAGCCCCTGATGGCGTTTGAGACCCCTGGACAGGCACAAGCTGAGTAGCCGGCTGTCTCATGTCGTCAACTGTCTGTCGTAAAGAGCTGACACTGTCACGCAATTCCTTCCATAAGCTCATCCACTCAGGTGTCGACTCCCTAGGGGGTGACAACTCTATAATAGGCAATTGCTCTGCCTCCATCTCATTTTCCTCCTCAAACATGTCGACACAATTGTACCGACACACCGCACACACACAGGGAATGCTCTGATAGAGAACAGGACCCCACTAGCCCTTTGGGGAGACAGAGGGAGAGTATGCCAGCACACACCAGAGCGCTATATATAGACAGGAATACCACTATAAAATGTGCTTTTCCCTTTATAGCTGCTGTTAGTATTAAAACTGCGCCAAATTAGTGCCCCCCTCTCTTTTTTACCCTTTTCTGTAGTGCAGGACTGCAGGGGAGAGTCAGGGAGACGTCCTTCCAGCGGAGCTGTGATGGAAAATGGCGCCCGTGTGCTGAGGAGATAGGCTCCGCCCCCTTCTCGGCGGCCTTTTCTCCCACTTTTTGGTGAGTTCTGGCAGGGGTTAAAATACATCCATATAGCCCTGGGGGTTATATGTGGTGTATTTATGCCAGCCAAGGTGTTTACATTGCTGCTCAGGGCGCCCCCCCCTAGCGCCCTGCACCCTCAGTGACCGAAGTGTGAAGTGTGCCTGAGTAACAATGGCGCACAGCTGCAGTGCTGTGCGCTACCTTGTTGAAGACTGATGTCTTCTGCCGCCGATTTTTCCGGACCTCTTCTTGCTTCTGGCTCTGTAAGGGGGCCGGCGGCGCGGCTCTGGGACCGAGCTCCGAGGCTGGGCCTGTGTTCGGTCCCTCTGGAGCTAATGGTGTCCAGTAGCCTAAGAAGCCCAAGCTACCACCACTTAGGTAGGTTCGCTTCTTCTCCCCTTAGTCCCTCGGTGCAGTGAGCCTGTTGCCAGCAGGTCTCACTGAAAATAAAAAACCTAAAACTAAACTTTCACTAAGAAGCTCAGGAGAGCCCCTAGTGTGCACCCTTCTCGGCCGGGCACAAAAATCTAACTGAGGCTTGGAGGAGGGTCATAGGGGGAGGAGCCAGTGCACACCAGGTAGTCCTAAAGCTTTACTTTTGTGCCCAGTCTCCTGCGGATGCCAGCCTTTGAGGCTGGGGGGCAGTCACACAGGGAAAAAACTTCCAGGGACTTTGGTCAAGTCAAGTGACTTCCCTACACATAAATATTCTGGAACTGAGGGCCATTTACAATGCCCTGAGTCAGGCAAGGCCTCTGCTTCAAAACCAGCCGGTACTGATCCAATCAGACAACATCACGGCAGTCGCCCATGTAAACCAACGGGGCGGCACAAGAAGCAAGATGGCGATAGCAGAAGCCACAAGGATTCTCCGATGGGCGGAAAATCATGTGTTAACACTGTCAGCAGTGTTCATTCCCGGAGTGGACGACTGGGAAGCAGATCTTCTCAGCGGACACGACCTCCACCCGGGAGAGTGGGGATTTCATCCAGAAGTCTTCCAAAGGATTGTACACCATTGGGAAAGGCCACAGGTGGACATGATGGCGTCCCGCCTCAACAAAAAGCTATAAAAGATATTGCGCCAGGTCAAAGGACCCTCAGGCGATAGCTGTGGACGCTCTGGTAACACCGTGGGTGTACCAGTCGGTTTATGTGTTCCTCCCTCTGCCTCTCATACAAAAGGTACTGAGAATAATAGGAAGGCGAGGAGTAAGAACGATACTCGTGGTTCCGGATTGGCCAAGAAGAGCTTGGTACCCAGAACTTCAAGAAATTATATCAGAGGACCCATGGCCTCTGCCGCTCAGACAGGACCTGCGGCAGCAGGGGCCCTGTCTGTTCCAAGACTTACCGCGGCTACGTTTTGACGGCATGGCGGTTGAACGCCGGATCCTAAAGGAAAAGGGCATTCCGGAGGAAGTCATTCCTACGCTGATTCAAGCCAGGAAAGATGTATCTGCAAAACATTATCACCGCATATGGCGAAAATATGTTGCTTGGTGTGAGGCCAAAAAGGCCCCAACAGAGGAATTTCAACTAGGTCGATTTCTGCATTTCCTACAAGCAGGAGTGTCTATGGGCCTAAAATTAGGCTCCATTAAGGTACAGATCTCGGCTCTGTCGATTTTCTTCCAAAAAGAACTAGCTTCAGTACCTGAAGTTCAGACATTGTAAAAGGAGTGCTACATATTCAGCCCCCGGTTGTGCCTCCAGTGGCACCTTGGGTTCTCAACGTGGTGTTGAGTTTCTTAAAATCACATTGGTGTGAGCCACTAAAAACCGTGGATCTAAAATATCTCACGCGGAAAGTGGTCATGTTATTGGCCTTGGCTTCGGCCAGGCGTGTATCAGAATTGGCGGCTTTGTCATCTAAAAGTCCTTATCTGATTTTCCATATGGATAGGGCAGAATTGAGGACTCGTCCCCAGTTTCTCCCTAAGGTGATATCAGTTTTTCACTTGAACCAACTATTGTAGTGCCTGCGGCTACTAGGGACTTGGAGGATTCCAAGTTACTGGACGTAGTCAGGCCCTTGAAAAATTATGTTTCCAGGACGGCTAGAGTCAGGAGAACTGACTCGCTGTTTATCCTGTATGCACCCAGCAAACTGGGTGCTCCTGCTTCTAAGCAGACTATTGCTCGCTGGATTTGTAGCACAATTCAGCTGGCGCATTCTGTGGCTGGACTACCGCAGCCAAAATCTGTAAAAGTCCATTCCACAAGGAAGGTGGGCTCATCTTGGGTAGCTGCCCGAGGGGTCTCGGCTTTCCAACTTTGCCGAGCTGCAACTTGGTCAGGGGCAAACACGTTTGCTAAATTCTACAAAATTGATACCCTGGCTGAGGAGGACCTGGAGTTCTCTCATTCGGTGCTGCAGAGTCATCCGCACTCTCCCGCCCGTTTGGGAGCTTTGGTATAATCCCCATGGTCCTTACGGAGTTCCCAGCATCCACTAGGACGTCAGAGAAAATAAGATTTTACTCACCGGTAAATCTATTTCTCGTAGTCCGTAGTGGATGCTGGGCGCCCATCCCAAGTGCGGATTGTCTGCAATACTTGTATATAGTTATTGCCTAACTAAAGGGTTATTGTTGAGCCATCTGTTGAGAGGCTCAGTTATATTCATACTGTTAACTGGGTATAGTATCACGAGTTATACGGTGTGATTGGTGTGGCTGGTATGAGTCTTACCCGGGATTCAAAATCCTTCCTTATTATGTCAGCTCGTCCGGGCACAGTGTCCTAACTGAGGCTTGGAGGAGGGTCATAGTGGGAGGAGCCAGTGCACACCAGGTGACCTAAAGCTTTCTTTAGTTGTGCCCAGTCTCCTGCGGAGCCGCTATTCCCCATGGTCCTTACGGAGTTCCCAGCATCCACTACGGACTACGAGAAATAGATTTACCGGTGAGTAAAATCTTATTTTTCCACTAGCTCAAAAAACACGGGTAAATGCACGGGGGCGCGCATTTACCCGTGTTTTTTGCAAGTGGAAAAGGGTAAACCCGGATCAAGTGACCCGTGAATCCTACCCGGCTATCTACCTGGGTAGGACACGGGAATGATCCGGGTTGGGTTGTAGTGTAAACGGGAGCCGTGTCGATGCGACACGGCTCCCGTTTACACTGTATGGAAGGGCAGCACTGGGAGATCATGTGATCTCCCTGCGCCGCCCCTGCCGCGTCACTAGAAGCGTCACCAACCCGGCATATGCCGGGTTGTGACTGCTGATGGGAAAGGGGCCGAGCACGGGTCGCAGCAGGGGGCAGCTCCCGTGTCAGGCTCCCGGCTGCGACCCGTGCTCGTAGGTGGAAAAGGGGTATAAGTTACAGTAGGCTGTATGGCTAACCCAGTTTCCAGGAGATGAAAGTAATACCCCTTTTCCACTACTAATGCGGGTCGCAGCCGGGAGCCTGACACGGGAGCTACTCGGCTGCGACCCGCATCAGAGCCCCCTTTCCCACTGCACTCACCCAACCCGGCATATTGCTGGGTTGGTGACGCGGCAGGGGCGGCGCTGGGAGATCACATGATCTCCCAGCGCCGCCCTTCCATACAGTGTGAACGGGAGCCATGTCCGTTTACGCTACAACCCTACCCGGGTAGGATTCCCGGGTCACTTGATCCGGGTTTTTGCAGAGAGACCCTTTTCCACTAGCAAAAAACACGGGTAAATGCGCGCCCCTGTGAATTTACCCATATTTTGGGGGGTAATTCCAAGTTGATCGCAGCAGGAATTTTGTTAGCAGTTGGGCAAAACCATGTGCACTGCAGGGGAGGCAGATATAACATATGCAGAAAGAGTTAGATTTGGGTGGGTTATTTTGTTTCTGTGCAGGGTAAATACTGGCTGCTTTATTTTTACACTGCAATTTAGATTGCAGATTGAACACACCACACCCAAATCTAACTCTCTCTGCACATGTTAAATCTGCCTCCCCTGCAGTGCACATGGTTTTGCCCAACTGCTAACAAAATTCCTGCTGCGATCAACTTGGAATTACCCCCTTTTTTAGCTAGTGGAAAAGGGGTATTAATCATTGTTCTTGTTCCTTTGTGACAGTGGGATCTTCAGTCGGGTATACAAGTCCTGGAATATGAGTACATTGTGCAACAGACATCTTTTCTAAAGACATTTAAAAATGAATCATGGGAGGCCGACATTAACTCGTAAACGCCTACCTGATGTAAATGTATGGGGAGAGCCTCTATTGTTTGTGCCCAGGCCCCTAGGGCAAAGCCTGCTTAACTAAGGACATTTGGCAACTACAGTTTTTATGAGCATTTGCCACCTGACTGGTGAGAGTTCTCCAGCCCTGCTCATGACACACACAAGAACAGAGATACAGTATGTACATAATATCATTGCTTGCTATTACATTTCTAAAACGCAATATGGAATACATATGATATCCTGGCAGACGGGATGCCGGCTGTCACTATACCGACAGCAGCATCCCATCTTCCGGAACCCCAGCAGCAAGGCAACGAGTCCGGTCGCCACACATCGGGCTAGGTTCTATTCCCACTCGGTTGGTGGCGTGGACCCACCAAACGAGTGGGAATACCAAGCATTTGTTGGGATTCCAGGTATCAGTATTTCTCCGGCTATCGAGATTCCAGCGTCGGTCTCCTGATCCCTACAACCGGAATTTTGACTGCATCCCCTCAATATATCTAAACTCATACAGAAGAGGTGCACACTAACGATCCTATCTCCTATATATTTGCTCAACTCTGTGATTCTGTGCCTGGCCGTAACGCTGGGCGGAGTCACAGGCACAGATCTGGCCAGGAACAGTCCCCTCCCCATCTCCGCCCAGTGCCCTCCCTATCTCCGCCCAGTCCCCTGTCTCCCTTCTCCCCGGCCCGTACACTCTCTGGTGACAGAGCAGCCGCTGACTGTGAGCGGAACTCACACTACCCGCCTCACAGACTAGCGGCTGCTGCAGAGTTCAGGGGAACATGCTGAGCACTGGCAGCTGCTCTCGCTCCCCCTCCCACTCCCACCCGCGGCAACCACCCGCATCTGCCCCCCACCCATGGCACTCCCGCCCTCTCCCCCTCCCGCAGCACCAACATCCGCGGCACTCCCGCTCAGAGGCGTCACTTACTGTTATAACACCCGGTGCGGTCGCGGGTGAAAAGGGGGCGTGGCTTCGCGTCCCGACCCCCGTTTTCGGCACATTGTGGGTCGGGGGATACGGCCTTCACCCGGACACTGCTGAATCTGCAGTGCTGGCTTCTGCGCTGTGACAGGAGCCGGCACTTTGGTGTCACCCCTCAGAGGGTAACACCCGGGTGCGGCCCGCACCCATGTTTGGCGCCACTGCTCCTGCCCCCTCCCCCACCCGTAGCACAAACACCCGCCGCATCCACCCACCACCCGCGGCACTCCCGCCCCCTCCCCCACCCAGAGCACCAACACCAGCGGCAACCAACCGCATTCGCCCCCCACCCGCGGCACTCCCACCCTCTCCCCCACCCGCAGCACCAACACCCGCGCCACCCACCTGCGGCACCCACCCACCACCCGTGGCACTCCTCCCCCACCCGCAGCACCAACACCTGCACCACCCGTGGCACTCTGCCCCCTCCCCCACCCACAGCACCAACACCCGGTGCCCCCCCCCCCCCGTGGCACCCAACGCATCCCCCACATCCGCTCCCACCCGCGGCACTCCCGCCCCCACCTGTAGCTCCCACACCTGCAGCACCCCCCGCCCCTCCCCCACCCGCTGCAACCCTGCCCCTCCCCCATACCCACCCTCTCCCCCACCCGCAGCACCAACACCCGCGCCACCTACCCGCGGCACCCACCGCATCCACCCGTGGCACTCCTCCCCCACCCGCACCACCCGTGGCACTCTGCCCCCTCCCCCACCCACAGCACCAACACCCGCTGCCCCCCCCTGCGGCACCCAACGCATCCCCCACATCCGCTCCCACCCGTAGCTCCCACACCTGCAGCACCCCCCGCACCTCCCCCACCCGCTGCAACCCTGCCCCTCCCCCATACCCACCTCTCCCCCCGCTGCACCCTTCACCCAACCCGCACCACCACCGCATCTGCCCCTCCCCCACCCGCACCCCCCCCCAACCCTCGGAATCCCAGCAGCTGCCTCCCACCACCCAACTGCACCACCACTGCTCCAGCCCCTGCCCCCCCTCCGCACTTGTCCCCCCACCTATGGCACCACGCCCCCTCCCCCATCCACGGCACTCCCACACCAGCTTCTCCCACACCCACATCACCCCTGCTCCCAACCCCTCACCCATGGCACCCCCGTCCCTCTCCTACGCACAGCACTCCTGCTCCCGCACCCCCACCCCTCCCCTACCTGTAGCACCCGCCCCTGCAACCGTGGCACACTCAAACCCACCACCCCCCCAAATGCACCACACTGGCAAACCGCCCCCTCCCCCACCCTTGGCACCCCCCCCCACTCCACCCCCATACCCACCTCTCTCCCCGCTACACCCCTGCATCCTCCACTCCACCCGCACCACCACCGCATCTGCCCCTCCTGCACCCACCCCTCCACCATCCGCAACACCCCTGCTCCTGCACCCCCTCCCCCACCCACGCCACACCCCCAACCCTCGGAACCCCCGCAGCCGCCTTCCACCCCCCATCCGCACCACCACTGCACCCGCCACTGCCCCCCCACACCTGTCCCCCACCCATGGCACAACGCCCCCACGCCCAGAACCCCCCCTCCTCCCCTACCCACGGCACTCCCACACCAGCTTCTCCCACAGCCCCCCCAACCATCCCAAACCCACATCACCCCTGCTCCCAACTCCCCACCCATGGCACCCCGACCCTCCACTATGCACAGCACCCCTTCTCCGGCACCCCCACCCTACCTGCAGCACCCCCCCACCCGCCCCTGCAACCATAGCACCCTCACCCCCACCCACCCCCAACCGCACCACCCCGGCTAACTGCCCCCTCCCCCACCCGCGGCACCCCGCCCCTCCCCCACTCCACCCTGACAAAGCCTATATGTTTATCCTATTTAAAACACTTTAAAAGGTTAAGAGACACAGTACGCAATTGGCGCAAAAGGTACCGCAAGGGTACGCCCTTAGTGTAGCAGACGCTGTGCACAGGGTGTGAGCACAGGCGTCGCAGACACTTACAGAATTAAACTTTTATAACTATACCATAAACAATGTACTTATACTGTAAACCCTTGTGCAGTGATAAGGTGTAAATGCAACACAGTGTAACCTTGTTAGTTTAAAAGCTGTATGAGCGTATGTGACGCTCTGAGAACCCCTTAGCAATATAATAAACACTCAAATACCGGTCTAAGGGTCTAACGCCTTTTAAGGAAATGAATGAACGTTCAATTGCAAAAGAATAATACAATACAAGTTATACACTACCAAGATAACATAAAATACCTAACCGAATCACTACACATAAAATACAATAAAGATACAAATACATTTAAGGGGGAAGGAGAGAGAGAATGGCTTATAACATTAAAATAAGAGACAATATGGTTGCAGAGAATGTACACATGTGGGAGCGATCGCTGCGCAGTTAGTCAATGTTGAGAACCCTTGTGTTGAGAAACTTGTGCTCACCCAGGCTGGCTGTCCCTATATACACAACACACAGCAACAACACAATGGTCCCTACAATACCGCATGGGACAGAAGCTAGACTCCATTTTGGGAAAAACTCCCATGATTCCAAAGTCTGTAACATATGATTTAAAAGGGAATGCTAGCAGCCATTTTAGATTTGCAAGTCCAAACACATGGCATTCTTTGCTTTACCATAATCACATAGCAGAAGACATAAGACTCCACTATATTCCAAAATGTCTAAGCTTCAATATAATGCATATGTTCTGATTTTACAATTCCAAACCATCTAAATCACCTTTCACAATTTCAAGCCAACACAGTATCTCAATAACCAGAGCATATGAGCCATCACAAGACCAGATCACCAGGTACCCACAAGTATCTGCCTGCTATTGCTACAAGCACATGACTACAGTAACAAAAGGAAGTATGTTTTGACTTCTAACCTTCAGCAAGATGTATCATGTAAAACTACTATAATCTGTTATAAATCACCATCCATAAATGTATACCAGAGATGCTATGCTACAGATTGTCTACTGTTCCAATTCATTACAGATTTCATAGAGTATCATCCCAAACACCCAACAATCACACAACTGCACAAGCATCATTAACCTTAAGCCATTTGTATCTCCAAACTAACTATTCTATGCCAATCATTTCACAACTACTTTACCACAAACACATATTTAAACTATTCTATGCCATTAAGCCATGTGAATTCAATACTTAGCCTTCGTAAGGAGGTCAGTCCTGGTGATGAGCCAGCCATGCTTCTGGGTGCTAGGTAGCTGTGTGAGTCAGTCTGCCCTGTGATTTCCAGTGGATATATCATACCTGCATTCCAGCTGTGGGGGGGTGTCAACCACAGGAAGTGTGTGTCTTTCACAGCATGTGGGCTAGCTGTATCAATGAGCTGAGCATGTGATCTTGGTTATGCAAAACGTTGGGTGATGACTAACACATTCCTGTCTTGTGGAAAGCTATTGTTTGGCGAATACAAAACAACCCCTGTCTCTGGGTTTTGTTCGGTATTCTCAATGTCCACTTTCAGTTGAGACAATGACATCTCAGCAATCATTCTTCTGGAGACAAAACCAGCCCCATTCGTAAACACAGGTGTTAGCCCTCTTCATTGAGTCTCAAAGCTTAGTGTAATTAAAGGCTATTGTATTCCGTCTGCAGGACAGAAACTGACTGGTCTTAGGTGTAATTTATTCGGAATACAATTAATCTTCAATTACTATTCCTGTGCTTAACTATGCATAAGAACATGTGAAGCCCTCCCAACATGAAAGCTATTGTTTGGGGAATCTCTAAGGTCAAAGAGCCATCTTGAGACCCACTGATACCTGTTGAACTCAGGGGAATATTAACTTATAAAATACATTATTTTGATTAAATATGCAGCGTGCACACGCATGAAGTGCATATATGGCAACGTGCAGCGTGATATTTTTCTGACTTTGACAGTCCACCCTTTGGCAGTCACCAATAACTGCCACTTCCTAAAACATTTCAAAAAGAGAAAAATATATGTCATATGTAAATACATTTCTATGATTGGGTAAGGGAGGAGAGAAGAAGGTGGGAAAAGGGTATGACCCAGTGAGA
The DNA here is from genome assembly GCF_028390025.1 of Pseudophryne corroboree. Classification (NCBI taxonomy): domain Eukaryota; kingdom Metazoa; phylum Chordata; class Amphibia; order Anura; family Myobatrachidae; genus Pseudophryne; species Pseudophryne corroboree. The sequence continues at coordinate 134,012,927 of NC_086454.1, read as the reverse complement.
TAGCAGAAGCATGTGTGTATGAATCCATGTTTGGGGGGTCATGTATCATCGTGCCGTACGTGTTTTAAAATCAAGCTTCGAGGTATTGCGAAGTATACATTTGAATTCCTTCTTATCCCGTATTAAGGGTCTGTGGATGGGCTGTCAAACTTTACCGAGCTCTTTTCGGCTTTTGGTTGCAACAAAATGGGGGAGCACATTTTAGTTGATGATACATGAATGGGGGGATATGTGAGTGCTGATATCTGTGCCTGTATTCCCTATCGACTATGTGTGTCATTACCTGAAGGTTGTAGAAATGAAGATAAGGAGCAATTATGGTAAATGCAGTCATAAACTATGTGAGTTTAATATACATTTGTTGATTGAAGTCTTGTCTGGTGTCTTGTCTTGATGTACATGTTGACTGTAGTCTCTTTGGGCTTTTGCCAAAATGCAAGCAAAAAGCTTTCTCAATGTCCATAGACTTACAAAAAAGTGTTGGGCTAGCGTAAAATTAAAGTCACTAGGGATATGGGGGGTCTATGGCATAGTCCATCAGTTGTCTGTGTAAGAGGTTGTCAAATTCTTCTTCCAAGCGAGTCCTTGTACCTTGGAGGAAAACAAAGGAGAAACGGGTGAAAGAAACAGGTCGTGGAATCACCTTTTATCACAGCGTGGTTTCAATGGTTGGGTCGTAAGTCAAATCAATTTTGTTATGCGATACAGTCATTACTTCAGGCGGTACTTTTTCAATATAACATAATCCCTCTGAGTTTGGGGCAAGCCGCTCATACGCCTTTCTCCCGCATATGAAATATGCATCATCGGGGAGAACATATGGGACTGAATATGTCATTACCATGTTACACATTTTCCATGTGGACTCTCCTAACCCTAATTCTCCCATCTGTCTGGTACACGTATCCGATTGTATGATATGTGCACAGTATCCTGGTGATACTTCTCCAACTCTCATGATCCTACTTCCTAGGGTATACCTATATCGGAAATATTTTCCACTATCGGCTATGTGGCGTATGAGCTCTGTATCTGTAGGCATTCTATCGGCTCTATATGAAAAGGTCATGGTTTTGTTATTCCATGACACTTCCCAATTTCCCGGCTTTCGGGGATTGGAAATGTTAAAACACACTAAGGACCTATCCACATGATATTGGTGGAGCTTCAAACTAGGAGGACTAGAGATATTAAACCTCTTGTCCACCGGTCTCCCACCACTTAACTCAAGTACCTCTCCTATAGTTAAAGGGAATGGTACTAATCCTGATTTGCTATGGCCTTGAGGTACTTGAGAGTAGAGATGAGCGCCTGAAATTTTTCGGGTTTTGTGTTTTGGTTTTGGGTTCGGTTCCGCGGCCGTGTTTTGGGTTCGAACGCGTTTTGGCAAAACCTCACCGAATTTTTTTTGTCGGATTCGGGTGTGTTTTGGATTCGGGTGTTTTTTTCAAAAAACACTAAAAAACAGCTTAAATCATAGAATTTGGGGGTCATTTTGATCCCAAAGTATTATTAACCTCAAAAACCATAATTTACACTCATTTTCAGTCTATTCTGAATACCTCACACCTCACAATATTATTTTTAGTCCTAAAATTTGCACCGAGGTCGCTGTGTGAGTAAGATAAGCGACCCTAGTGGCCGACACAAACACCGGGCCCATCTAGGAGTGGCACTGCAGTGTCACGCAGGATGTCCCTTCCAAAAAACCCTCCCCAAACAGCACATGACGCAAAGAAAAAAAGAGGCGCAATGAGGTAGCTGTGTGAGTAAGATTAGCGACCCTAGTGGCCGACACAAACACCGGGCCCATCTAGGAGTGGCACTGCAGTGTCACGCAGGATGGCCCTTCCAAAAAACCCTCCCCAAACAGCACATGACGCAAAGAAAAAAAGAGGCGCAATGAGGTAGCTGTGTGAGTAAGATTAGCGACCCTAGTGGCCGACACAAACACCGGGCCCATCTAGGAGTGGCACTGCAGTGTCACGCAGGATGTCCCTTCCAAAAAACCCTCCCCAAACAGCACATGACGCAAAGAAAAAAAGAGGCGCAATGAGGTAGCTGTGTGAGTAAGATTAGCGACCCTAGTGGCCGACACAAACACCGGGCCCATCTAGGAGTGGCACTGCAGTGTCACGCAGGATGTCCCTTCCAAAAAACCCTCCCCAAACAGCACATGACGCAAAGAAAAAAAGAGGCGCAATGAGGTAGCTGACTGTGTGAGTAAGATTAGCGACCCTAGTGGCCGACACAAACACCGGGCCCATTTAGGAGTGGCACTGCAGTGTCACGCAGGATGTCCCTTCCAAAAAACCCTCCCCAATCAGCACATGATGCAAAGAAAAAGAAAAGAAAAAAGAGGTGCAAGATGGAATTGTCCTTGGGCCCTCCCACCCACCCTTATGTTGTATAAACAAAACAGGACATGCACACTTTAACCAACCCATCATTTCAGTGACAGGGTCTGCCACACGACTGTGACTGATATGACGGGTTGGTTTGGACCCCCCCCCAAAAAAGAAGCAATTAATCTCTCCTTGCACAAACTGGCTCTACAGAGGCAAGATGTCCACCTCATCATCACCCTCCGATATATCACCGTGTACATCCCCCTCCTCACAGATTATCAATTCGTCCCCACTGGAATCCACCATCTCAGCTCCCTGTGTACTTTGTGGAGGCAATTGCTGCTGGTCAATGTCTCCGCGGAGGAATTGATTATAATTCATTTTAATGAACATCATCTTCTCCACATTTTCTGGATGTAACCTCGTACGCCGATTGCTGACAAGGTGAGCGGCGGCACTAAACACTCTTTCGGAGTACACACTTGTGGGAGGGCAACTTAGGTAGAATAAAGCCAGTTTGTGCAAGGGCCTCCAAATTGCCTCTTTTTCCTGCCAGTATAAGTACGGACTGTGTGACGTGCCTACTTGGATGCGGTCACTCATATAATCCTCCACCATTCTATCAATGTTGAGAGAATCATATGCAGTGACAGTAGACGACATGTCCGTAATCGTTGTCAGGTCCTTCAGTCCGGACCAGATGTCAGCATCAGCAGTCGCTCCAGACTGCCCTGCATCACCGCCAGCGGGTGGGCTCGGAATTCTGAGCCTTTTCCTCGCACCCCCAGTTGCGGGAGAATGTGAAGGAGGAGATGTTGACAGGTCGCGTTCCGCTTGACTTGACAATTTTGTCACCAGCAGGTCTTTCAACCCCAGCAGACTTGTGTCTGCCGGAAAGAGAGAGCCAAGGTAGGCTTTAAATCTAGGATCGAGCACGGTGGCCAAAATGTAGTGCTCTGATTTCAACAGATTGACCACCCGTGAATCCTTGTTAAGCGAATTAAGGGCTCCATCCACAAGTCCCACATGCCTAGCGGAATCGCTCCGTGTTAGCTCCTCCTTCAATGTCTCCAGCTTCTTCTGCAAAAGCCTGATGAGGGGAATGACCTGACTCAGGCTGGCAGTGTCTGAACTGACTTCACGTGTGGCAAGTTCAAAGGGCATCAGAACCTTGCACAACGTTGAAATCATTCTCCACTGCGCTTGAGACAGGTGCATTCCACCTACTATATCGTGCTCAATTGTATAGGCTTGAATGGCCTTTTGCTGCTCCTCCAACCTCTGAAGCATATAGAGGGTTGAATTCCACCTCGTTACCACTTCTTGCTTCAGATGATGGCAGGGCAGGTTCAGTAGTTTTTGGTGGTGCTCCAGTCTTCTGTACGTGGTGCCTGTATGCCGAAAGTGTCCCGCAATTCTTCTGGCCACCGACAGCATCTCTTGCACACCCCTGTCGTTTTTTAAAAAATTCTGCACCACCAAATTCAAGGTATGTGCAAAACATGGGACGTGCTGGAATTTGCCCATATTTAATGCACACACAATATTGCTGGCGTTGTCCGATGCCACAAATCCACAGGAGAGTCCAATTGGGGTAAGCCATTCCGCGATGATCTTCCTCAGTTGCCGTAAGAGGTTTTCAGCTGTGTGCGTATTCTGGAAAGCGGTGATACAAAGCGTAGCCTGCCTAGGAAAGAGTTGGCGTTTGCGAGATGCTGCTACTGGTGCCGCCGCTGCTGTTCTTGCGGCGGGAGTCCATACATCTACCCAGTGGGCTGTCACAGTCATATAGTCCTGACCCTGCCCTGCTCCACTTGTCCACATGTCCGTGGTTAAGTGGACATTGGGTACAACTGCATTTTTTAGGACACTGGTGACTCTTTTTCTGAGGTCTGTGTACATTTTCGGTATCGCCTGCCTAGAGAAATGGAACCTAGATGGTATTTGGTACCGGGGACACAGTACCTCCAACAAGTCTCTAGTTGGCTCTGCAGTAATGATGGATACCGGAACCACGTTTCTCACCACCCAGGATGCCAAGGCCTCAGTTATCCGCTTTGCAGTAGGATGACTGCTGTGATATTTCATCTTCCTCGCAAAGGACTGTTGGACAGTCAATTGCTTGGTGGAAGTAGTAAAAGTGGTCTTACGACTTCCCCTCTGGGATGACCATCGACTCCCAGCAGCAACAACAGCAGCGCCAGCAGCAGTAGGCGTTACACGCAAGGATGCATCGGAGGAATCCCAGGCAGGAGAGGAATCGTCAGAATTGCCAGTGACATGGCCTGCAGGACTATTGGCATTCCTGGGGAAGGAGGAAATTGACACTGAGGGAGTTGGTGGGGTGGTTTGCGTGAGCTTGGTTACAAGAGGAAGGGATTTACTGGTCAGTGGACTGCTTCCGCTGTCACCCAAAGTTTTTGAACTTGTCACTGACTTATTATGAATGCGCTGCAGGTGACGTATAAGGGAGGATGTTCCGAGGTGGTTAACGTCCTTACCCCTACTTATTACAGCTTGACAAAGGGAACACACGGCTTGACACCTGTTGTCCGCATTTCTGGTGAAATACCTCCACACCGAAGAGCTGATTTTTTTGGTATTTTCACCTGGCATGTCAACGGCCATATTCCTCCCACGGACAACAGGTGTCTCCCCGGGTGCCTGACTTAAACAAACCACCTCACCATCAGAATCCTCCTGGTCAATTTCCTCCCCAGCGCCAGCAACACCCATATCCTCCTCATCCTGGTGTACTTCAACACTGACATCTTCAATCTGACTATCAGGAACTGGACTGCGGGTGCTCCTTCCAGCACTTGTAGGGGGCGTGCAAATGGTGGAAGGCGCATGCTCTTCACGTCCAGTGTTGGGAAGGTCAGGCATCGCAACCGACACAATTGGACTCTCCTTGTGGATTTGGGATTTCGAAGAATGCACAGTTCTTTGCTGTGCTGCTTTTGCCAGCTTGAGTCTTTTCATTTTTCTAGCGAGAGGCTGAGTGCTTCCATCCTCATGTGAAGCTGAACCACTAGCCATGAACATAGGCCAGGGCCTCAGCCGTTCCTTGCCACTCCGTGTCGTAAATGGCATATTGGCAAGTTTACGCTTCTCCTCCGACAATTTTATTTTAGGTTTTGGAGTCCTTTTTTTTCTGATATTTGGTGTTTTGGATTTGACATGCTCTGTACTATGACATTGGGCATCGGCCTTGGCAGACGACGTTGCTGGCATTTCATCGTCTCGGCCATGACTAGTGGCAGCAGCTTCAGCACGAGGTGGAAGTGGATCTTGATCTTTCCCTAATTTTGGAACCTCAACATTTTTGTTCTCCATATTTTAATAGGCACAACTAAAAGGCACCTCAGGTAAACAATGGAGATGGATACTAGTATACAATTATGGACTGCCTGCCGAGTGCAGACACAGAGGTAGCCACAGCCGTGAACTACCGTACTGTACTGTGTCTGCTGCTAATATAGACTGGTTGATAAAGAGATGTCTATGTAACTATGTATGTATAAAGAAGAAAGAAAAAAAAACCACGGTTAGGTGGTATACAATTATGGACGGACTGCCTGCCGAGTGCAGACACAGAGGTAGCCACAGCCGTGAACTACTGTACTGTACTGTGTCTGCTGCTAATAATATAGACTGGTTGATAAAGAGATGTCGTAGTAGTATGTATGTATAAAGAAGAAAGAAAAAAAAACCACGGTTAGGTGGTATACAATTATGGACGGACTGCCTGCCGAGTGCAGACACAGAGGTAGCCACAGCCGTGAACTACCGTACTGTACTGTGTCTGCTGCTAATATAGACTGGTTGATAAAGAGATGTCTATGTAACTATGTATGTATAAAGAAGTAAGAAAAAAAAACCACGGTTAGGTGGTATACAATTATGGACGGACTGCCTGCCGAGTGCAGACACAGAGGTAGCCACAGCCGTGAACTACCGTACTGTACTGTGTCTGCTGCTAATATAGACTGGTTGATAAAGAGATGTCTATGTAACTATGTATGTATAAAGAAGAAAGAAAAAAAAACCACGGTTAGGTGGTATACAATTATGGACGGACTGCCTGCCGAGTGCAGACACAGAGGTAGCCACAGCCGTGAACTACCGTACTGTACTGTGTCTGCTGCTAATATAGACTGGTTGATAAAGAGATGTCTATGTAACTATGTATGTATAAAGAAGAAAGAAAAAAAAAACCACGGTTATGTGGTATACAATTATGGACGGACTGCCTGCCGAGTGCAGACACAGAGGTAGCCACAGCCGTGAACTACCGTACTGTACTGTGTCTGCTGCTAATATAGACTGGTTGATAAAGAGATGTCTATGTAACTATGTATGTATAAAGAAGAAAGAAAAAAAAACCACGGTTAGGTGGTATACAATTATGGACGGTCTGCCTGCCGAGTGCAGACACAGAGGTAGCCACAGCCGTGAACTACCGTACTGTACTGTGTCTGCTGCTAATATAGACTGGTTGATAAAGAGATGTCTATGTAACTATGTATGTATAAAGAAGAAAGAAAAAAAAAACCACGGTTAGGTGGTATACAATTATGGACGGACTGCCTGCCGAGTGCAGACACAGAGGTAGCCACAGCCGTGAACTACCGTACTGTACTGTGTCTGCTGCTAATATAGACTGGTTGATAAAGAGATGTCGTAGTAGTATGTATGTATAAAGAAGAAAAAAAAACCACGGTTAGGTGGTATACAATTATGGACGGACTGCCTGCCGAGTGCAGACACAGAGGTAGCCACAGCCGTGAACTACCGTACTGTGTCTGCTGCGACTGGATGATAAATGATATAAAAAATATATATATATCACTACTGCAGCCGGACAGGTATATATTATATATTATATAATGACGGACCTGCTGGACACTGTCTGTCAGCAGAATGAGTTTTATTTTTATAGAATAAAAAAAACAACAACACACAAGTGAAGTCACACGACGAGTGTTTAACTTTTTCAGGCAATCACAATATAAGTATACTACTAACTATACTGGTGGTCAGTGTGGTCAGGTCACTGGTCAGTCACACTGGCAGTGGCACTCCTGCAGCAAAAGTGTGCACTGTTTAATTTTAATATAATATTATGTACTCCTGGCTCCTGCTATAACCTATAACTGGCACTGCAGTGCTCCCCAGTCTCCCCCACAATTATAAGCTGTGTGAGCTGAGCAGTCAGACAGATATATAATATATATAGATGATGCAGCATACTGGGCTGAGCCTGAGCAGTGCACACAGATATGGTATGTGACTGAGTCACTGTGTGTATCGCTTTTTTCAGGCAGAGAACGGATATATTAAATAAACTGCACTGTCTGGTGGTCACTCACTATATAATATTATGTACTCCTGGCTCCTGCTATAACCTATAACTGGCACTGCAGTGCTCCCCAGTCTCCCCCACAATTATAAGCTGTGTGAGCTGAGCAGTCAGACAGATATATAATATATATAGATGATGCAGCACACTGGGCTGAGCCTGAGCAGTGCACACAGATATGGTATGTGACTGAGTCACTGTGTGTATCGCTTTTTTCAGGCAGAGAACGGATATATTAAATAAACTGCACTGTCTGGTGGTCACTCACTAGTAAACTCTCTGCACTTTCTACACTTCTACAGTACTCCTCCTAGTCCTAAGCTCCAGTAAATCTCTCTCTCTTATAATCTAAATGGAGAGGACGCCAGCCACGTCCTCTCACTATCAATCTCAATGCACGTGTGAAAATGGCGGCGACGCGCGGCTCCTTATATAGAATCCGAGTCTCGCGAGAATCCGACAGCGTCATGATGACGTTCGGGCGCGCTCGGGTTAACCGAGCAAGGCGGGAGGATCCGAGTCTGCTCGGACCCGTGAAAAAAACCATGAAGTTCGGGCGGGTTCGGATTCAGAGAAACCGAACCCGCTCATCTCTACTTGAGAGCATACCCAACAGTCTGTTTGGTTTAACACCTTACCCACTAATGAGTGATAGTCACCCAATGGATGCCGGTCCATGTTAATGTTAAAACTGGACTGACATTTCTTGATGCACCCATCCTCAACTAAGTTATCACAATGCCTACAGATGCAATTTTCTTCCGCTAACAATCCTTCACAATTCCTTCTATGGTCAATGCTACCAGATTGTTTTCTGATACTCGCCTTTGCTTGGTGATTATGTTGTTCTTGGAAATCTACGCCTCCATCTTTGTCATCAGAACCTTTCTGGATCCTTTCTCGACCTCACTGGTACTCTCACCGAAACAGACTGCTCTGGTCAACATCAGGGTCGACATGAAAACACGGATCACAGTCTCTTGAGGCGAGTCCATCTTACAGGAGGAGAAAGGAGAAATTTGTAATGGGGGTACAGGAAAACAGTTTGAGGGGGAGAGAAACTTGTTACGATAATTAGTTATCTAGTCTTGTTGTTCTTCTTGTTCTGCTGTCATCTCAAAGGTGCTGTCTCTCAGTCTTCCAACCGAACATTCTGGTGATACAATATTTCTTCCAAACCAGCGCTCTTTCTGTAAGGAGAATAAATCTTGCATCACCATTTGTCTAACTGATGTGTGACATACCGTCTTTAAAACATGAAAACATGAGTGAGAAGAGAGAAAAAAAAAAAAAAAAGAGAGAGAGAACAATTCATATACATATATATTACATAAACCAACAATAAACAACAACAGGAAAAAAAAAACATTTTCAAACATTTTAGAACATTGTCAGATCTGCCGTTCATCATCAGGCTGTCATATCTACATGTCCAATGGTATCCTTGCTCAGTCCCTCCCACCAGCACCTCCATACTCCACCCTTTGTATCTGGCCAGGATACATTGATGCGGGTAGGTCATGCTGGGGTTTGGTAGACTTCTGCAAAGACCAAGTAGCTATGCAATGTTTGAGTCCTACCGATGACCGTCAGAGATGGGGAAAAAGAAAACATTTCACAGATACATTACAAATTTTACCCGGTCATTCCTGTGTCTTCAGGGAATGACCTCCCAATTTATTAACCGTTACCTCAGGCTTACCATCAGTCCTAATGATCACCTTTCCTGACTACATATCATGGGTGTGGCCCAAACTCCTTCCTATGTGATCTCTGATTACAATTTGGTGTGTCATAACTTTGCTCATATCTTTGTCTAGGGGGTTTATATGAATTTGGTCTACTTCTTGATCTACAATCTCTTGCAAAATGACCTTCCTTCTGGCAATTATAACACCTTTTCACCTTTGACTTACCCACAGGGATCTGGGGCTTCTTTGTTTCCCTGTGCTTGATGATGTTTTGCTCATGCCCAACAGCGTAGTTCCTTAATGCAGTTACTGAGTTATTTCTCCAGTTAGGTAGAGAGGCTTGTATACTCGTTCTTAATACTTCCTTTAAACCATTTATTAACACCTAAACTGCTACTTTCCTGTAGTGTACATTTGTTTTAATATATTGTGTTCACCCTGACAGGATTTTGTTCCATTATGCTATTTTGTGTTAACTCTTTGGTGTAAGATGCATTTGTCTGTGAGTAACATACAATACCGTACTTACCTGTTGACACGACCTCACCTGACCCTCCGTTAGGGGGTTCTGCTATTGCCTTTACCAACTTGGCCGTGTCCCTCTGGGTGTCTCGTATGATGACTGCTGGGTAGAGTGTTGACATCGTGTTGGTTTCACCTTCTCGCTGGTAATCCTGAGGGGAGTTTAACATTGGGTGCGACTTGCACAGGTTAACATTTGTAATTTTGACACTTTCATTTTTATAAACATTATTACATTTGTTACTTTCATTCTTAATACAGTTACTAAGTGCATTTTTATCGTACACCATCGCGCCATTCTCTGCAGCCATAATCCTCTCCATTGCCATGTCTCTCTTCCCAAGATGAGAGTCAGATATGTAAGTTAAATTTCTTTGCATTTCACTTTCCTGTTGCCACAATTTTAAATAATCATAATGTCTAATACGCCTTTTTGAAGATTTAATCAGGCAAACTCTTCTCTTTAAATTCTGTAACACTTCTGGGTTAAAAGTACCTACCCGGGGAAACTTCTCCCCGTCATACACAGTCATCCTTTCCCATTCATTGCATAATATTTCTGTGTGATGACCATCTTGGTCTGATTTCTCACACATGACCTTGCCGACCTGATTGATCGGTTTCAAATCAACCTGAACCAGGGTTGATCGCCCCTTACCTGAACAAGTGGCCCCCATCTCTGCAGGCGTTGCTTTCACTACCTCTGACTTCCAATCAGGGTCTCCGGCAACCCTCACAGAAAACCAAAATGTCCGGGGTAAGTCTGTGGTGGGGGTTTTGCCTCGAGGTCCGCCCACTTAACTCCGCCCACGCTGGCCAATACGGCGACCAAAGTTCCCAGAGGTTCCGTACCCAACCTAGGGCCCCTATGAACCTCTATTTACTGGGGCGTGTTGGACCTTCCAGTCCCCAGCAAGTATCGGTTGTTGGAATGTCCCCGAGTGATCAGGCTACTTCCCTTAAAATAAAAAAAATTACACAAATCACGTTAACAATGTGCAAGTAGCGTTCTTCTGAATTCAAGACACGCTAATGCACACAATCACATGCGGTACAATCGTATCTGCACACAAGCAACTAATCTTATGTGCGGAACGATCAGTGGAATCGAAAATTTCTGCTGCGAATTCCTTCAGTGATGAGCTTTGTTGGCCTATATGGGTTTCGCACCAACCCTCTTCGGTTGTGCTCTCTACTTCTAGTCTGCTGTACCTGAACCTCTTGTTCTGTGACCTCCTGGTCCGTGACCTCCTGGTCTGTGCCTGGTCTGTGACCTCCTGGTCGGTGACCTCCTGGTCGGTGACCTCCTGGTCTGTTATGTACAGCAGATTCTACTGCTCATTAATGTGTCGAGTCTAACAAGGGACGCCTCCCAAGCCACCTCACGATATCACTCTCGCTGGTGTATCTCTTTCTACTGGCCTATGGTTCCCGCTTCCGTAATAAAAGAGAATTCTTATATATACACACACTCTTACCACATGTACACTTTAATTTTTATTTCTGCGCAGAAATCCTTTCATTCAGTATTAGCCTAACCCAGAAGAATTGCAATAGAGAAGGTTTTTTTTCCTTTTCACTTTAAACTTTTGGATTTGAGATAGATCTGTGTTATTATCGCGTTATTTCCCTATCACCTACTAGAACAATACTATCGTGCGGTTTGTATTATGTTGGCGTATCCGTACGCTCCGTGCGTCAACCCTTGCGTCGCGTACGCTCTGTCCTTGTAAGGACACGTGTACACAGACCAAGTACGTTCACAGTAACACACTACACGTTTATCAATGTGAATGATCTTTAACTGTAATCATTCACTATACACCACCCAAATCTCCCTTGTATTCTTAGGCGAGACTGTGTGCGTGCCTTTTACAATTATACCCTTAAATATTACTTTTTATCTTTTAACTATTAATAACAACAAATGTCTCAGCGCTTTACCAATGGTATGTGGCAATCAGGAGAATGAGATGTGAAAATACACAGATGAACATGCAATTCTAAATTAATCTAATAATCACTGCTTGCAATAGTATGATTCTCATTGTATAGCAATCCTGTAGAACATACATTGATGTCACACACATATAGATATTACATCTATGAGACCCATTCACTTCTCTAATTTGCATATGAATGTGCCCTTGACTGTGTGTGTGAGGGTGATTTTCTTTTCTGCTTGGAGGGAAAAAAAAAAAACCAAACCAGTCACACAGGTTCATTTGCATTTCAATGGCCATCCTACAAGTAGCAGAGTTAAAACAGGTTCTTGAAGAGAGACAGTGACCAAAAAAAAAAACTACTTTGTTTTATTTGTGTATTTCTTAAATCAAATATTTAATGTATTATTAATTTTTTATTAAACTCTATCTGAACCACTTATGATTGACTATGATATGGACTAAACGAATGCATAAAAAAAAAACTCATTAAATTATGATTTCTTTTTGACAATGGATGTCTGATTATTTCCTGAAAATCAGCCATTTTAGAAAAAAAATTTTTTGACCTTCCCAAAATGGCCGCTGCTCCTCCCCCTTCCACATCCATGAGGTTTACACAAAATGGGGGACAGACCTTTTGTCACAAAGAAAATCATCATGCCAGCTCCTTTTAGTTATCACGCTATGCAGAGCGATTAAAAATTATTTTTAAACCTATTTAAACAGACACCATCCAATCTGCGTGTTCCTACCTTCCGGTTCCAGATTCCCTCAGCACTCCTTACTAAGTGAAGCAGACGCTTATCTGGTCAGCACTGCGAGGGATAGCACCTTCCCGCCTTTTGCTGATCGATAATGTCTGCTAAAGTTACCTAGTGCAGATATGTGAAGACCGGAGGAGCCCTCAATTGACAAAGCCTATATGTTTATCCTATTTAAAACACTTTAAAAGGTTAAGAGACACAGTACGCAATTGGCGCAAAAGGTACCGCAAGGGTACGCCCTTAGTGTAGCAGACGCTGTGCACAGGGTGTGAGCACAGGCGTCGCAGACACTTACAGAATTAAACTTTTATAACTATACCATAAACAATGTACTTATACTGTAAACCCTTGTGCAGTGATAAGGTGTAAATGCAACACAGTGTAACCTTGTTAGTTTAAAAGCTGTATGAGCGTATGTGACGCTCTGAGAACCCCTTAGCAATATAATAAACACTCAAATACCGGTCTAAGGCCCTCATTCCGAGTTGATCGCTCGGTATTTTTCATCGCATCGCAGTGAAATTCCGCTTAGTACGCATGCGCAATATTCGCACTGCGACTGCGCCAAGTAATTTTACAATGGAGATAGTATTTTTACTCACGGCTTTTTCATCGCTCCGGCGATCGTAATGTGATTGACAGGAAATGGGTGTTACTGGGCGGAAACAGGCCGTTTTATGGGCGTGCGGGAAAAAACGCTACCGTTTCCGGAAAAAACGCAGGAGTGGCCGGGGAAACGGGGGAGTGTCTGGGCGAACGCTGGGTGTGTTTGTGACGTCAAAACAGGAACGACAAGCACTGAACTGATCGCAGATGCCGAGTAAGTCTGAAGCTACTCTAAAACTGCTAAGTAGTTAGTAATCGCAATATTGCGAATACATCGGTCGCAATTTTAAGAAGCTAAGATTCACTCCCAGTAGGCGGCGGCTTAGCGTGTGTAACTCTGCTAAAATCGCCTTGCGAGCGATCAACTCGGAATGAGGGCCTAAGGGTCTAACGCCTTTTAAGGAAATGAATGAACATTCAATTGCAAAAGAATAATACAATACAAGTTATACACTACCAAGATAACATAAAATACCTAACCGAATCACTACACATAAAATACAATAAAGATACAAATACATTTAAGGGGGAAGGAGAGAGAGAATGGCTTATAACATTATTAAAATAAGAGACAATATGGTTGCAGAGAATTTACACATGTGGGAGCGATCGCTGCGCAGTTAGTCAATGTTGAGAACCCTTGTGTTGAGAAACTTGTGCTCACCCAGGCTGGCTGTCCCTATATACACAACACACAGCAACAACACAATGGTCCCTACAATACCGCATGGGACAGAAGCTAGACTCCATTTTGGGAAAAACTCCCATGATTCCAAAGTCTGTAACATATGATTTAAAAGGGAATGCTAGCAGCCATTTTAGATTTGCAAGTCCAAACACATGGCATTCTTTGCTTTACCATAATCACATAGCAGAAGACATAAGACTCCACTATATTCCAAAATGTCTAAACTTCAATATAATGCATATGTTCTGATTTTACAATTCCAAACCATCTAAATCACCTTTCACAATTTCAAGGCAACACAGTATCTCAATAACCAGAGCATATGAGCCATCACAAGACCAGATCACCAGGTACCCACAAGTATCTGCCTGCTATTGCTACAAGCACATGACTACAGTAACAAAAGGAAGTATGTTTTGACTTCTAACCTTCAGCAAGATGCATCATGTAAAACTACTATAATCTGTTATAAATCACCATCCATAAATGTATACCAGAGATGCTATGCTACAGATTGTCTACTGTTCCAATTCATTACAGATTTCATAGAGTATCAACACAAACACCCAACAATCACATAACCGCACAAGCATCATTAACCTTAAGCCATTTGTATCTCCAAACTAACTATTCTATGCCAATCATTTCACAACTACTTTACCACAAACACATATTTAAACTATTCTATGCCATTAAGCCATGTGAATTCAATACTTAGCCTTCGTAAGGAGGTCAGTCCTGGTGATGAGCCAGCCATGCTTCTGGGTGCTAGGTAGCTGTGTGAGTCAGTCTGCCCTGTGATTTCCAGTGGATATATCATACCTGCATTCCAGCTGTGGGGGTGTGTCAACCACAGGAAGTGTGTGTCTTTCACAGCATGTGGGCTAGCTGTATCAATGAGCTGAGCATGTGATCTTGGTTATGCAAAACGTTGGGTGATGACTAACACATTCCTGTCTTGTGGAAAGCTATTGTTTGGCGAATACAAAACAACCCCTGTCTCTGGGTTTTGTTCGGTATTCTCAATGTCCACTTTCAGTTGAGACAATGACATCTCAGCAATCATTCTTCTGGAGACAAAACCAGCCCCATTCGTAAACACAGGTGTTAGCCATCTTCATTGAGTCTCAAAGCTTAGTGTAATTAAAGGCTATTGTATTCCGTCTGCGGGACAGAAACTGACTGGTCTTAGGTGTAATTTATTCGGAATACAATTAATCTTCAATTACTATTCCTGTGCTTAACTATGCATAAGAACATGTGAAGCCCTCCCAACATGAAAGCTATTGTTTGGGGAATCTCTAAGGTCAAAGAGCCATCTTGAGACCCACTGATACCTGTTGAACTCAGGGGAATATTAACTTATAAAATACATTATTTTGATTAAATATGCAGCGTGCACAGGCATGAAGTGCATATATGGCAACGTGCAGCGTGATATTTTTCTGACTTTGACAACCCCCATACGCACCTCTCCCCCGCTACACCCCTCCACCCCACCCGCACCACCACCACCGCATTTGCCCCTTCTGCACCCGCCCCTCCCCTATCCGCAACACCCCTGCTCCCGCACCCCCTCCCCCACCCTCGGAAACCCCCGCAGCCGCCTCCCACACCCCAACCGCAGCACTACTGGACCCGTCCCTGCCCCCCGCACCTGTCCCCACACCTATGGCACCACACTCCCACCCGCAGCCCCCCACTCCTCCACCCACAGCACTCCCACACCAGCTTCTCCCACACCCATATCACCTCTGCTCCCAACCCTCCACCCATGGCACCCTGCCTCTCCCCTACGCACAGGACCCCTGCTCCCTCACCCCCATCCCTCCCCTTCCTGCAGCACCACCCGCCCCCGCAACCGTGGCACCCTCACACCCACCCAACCGCACCACCCCGCCAAATAGCCCCCTCCCCCGCCCACAGTACCCCTGCACCCGCCCCTCCCCCCCCCCAACACCCACGCACCTGCCCCTCCACCACCCGCAACACCACCACAGCCGGCCCTCCCCAACTGCGTTAACCCCGCACCAGCCCATTGTGTATAAGTGGCGCTGCTACCTGTGCACAGTGTGTATAAGCGGCTCTGCTACCTGTGGGCACTGTGTGTATAAGCGGCTTTGCTACCTGTGGGTATTGTGTGTATACGCCGCTCTGCTACCTGTGGGTATTGTGTGTACACGTGGCTCTGCTACCTGTGCCCATTGTGTGTATAAGCACCTCTGCTACCTGTGGGCACTGTGTATAAGCGCCTCTGCTACCTGGGGGTATTGTGTGTATAAGCGGCTCTGCTAGCTGTGGGCACTGTGTGTATAAGCGGCTCTGCCCCCTGTGGGTATTGTGTGTATAAGCGGTTCTGCTACCTGTGGGTCATGTGTGTACATGTGGCTCTGCTACCTGTGCCCATTGTGTGTATAAGCGCCTCTGCTACCTGTGGGCACTGTGTGTATAAGCGCCTCTGCTACCTGGGGGTATTGTGTGTATAAGCGGCTCTGCTACCTGTGGGCACTGTGTGTATAAGCGCTTCTGCCCCCTGTGGGTATTGTGTGTATAAGCGGTTCTGCTACCTGTGGGTAATGTGTGTATAAGCGGCTCTGCTACCTGTGGGTATTGTGTGTATAAGCGGTTCTGCTACCTGTGGGTATTGTGTGTATAAGCGGCTCTGCTACCTGTGGGCACTGTGTGTATAAGCGCCTCTGCCCCCTGTGGGTATTGTGTGTATAAGCGGCTCTGTTACCTGTGGCCACTGTGTGTATAAACGGCTCTGCTACCTGTGGGTATTGAGTGTATAAGCGGCTCTGCTACCTGTGGGTATTGTGTGTAAAAGCGGCTCTGCTACCTGTGGCCACTGTGTGTATAAGCGGCTCTGCTACCTGTGGGTATTGAGTGTATAAGCGGCTCTGCTACCTGTGGCCATTGTGTGTATAAGCGGCTCTGCTACCTGTGGCCATTGTGTGTATAAGCGGCTCTGCTACTTGTGGGCACTGTGTGTATAAGTGGCTCTGCTACCTGTGGGTATTGTGTGTATAAGCGCCTCTGCTACCTGTGGGCACTGTGTGTATAAGCGCCTCTGCTACCTGGGGGTATTGTGTGTATAAGCGGCTCTACCTGTCGGCACTGTGTGTATAAGCGCCTCTGCCCCCTGTGGGTATTGTGTGTATAAGCGGTTCTGCTACCTGTGGGTAATGTGTGTATAAGCATCTCTGCTACCTGTGGGTATTGTGTGTATAAGCGGTTCTGCTACCTGTGGGTATTGTGTGTATAAGCGGCTCTACTACCTGTGGGTATTGTGTGTATAAGCGGCTCTGCTACCTGTGGCCATAGTGTGTATAAGTGGCTCTGCTACCTTTAGCCACTGTGTGTATAAGCGCCTCTGCTACCTGTGGGTATTGTGTGTATAAGCGGCTCTGCTACCTGTGGGTATTGTGTGTATAAGCGGCTCTGCTACCTGTGGCCATTGTGTGTATAAGCGGCTCTGCTACCTGTGGCCACAGCACCTTGGTATCTTATCTACAGTGCATTGCTGTTACTCATCTGGTACTTCATAATGCAGACACTAGCAGTATATACTACACTATGTTATTCATTGTGCCCTGCGGCCACTCTGCACGCCCTCACAAAGGCCTACGCCCCCTTAACAATCGCACGCCCTCCCCCCTTACAATATTTACCCACTGCCATAAAAAAAAAATCAGGTAATACTCCATGTAATAACAATTATAGCACAGCTGAAGCCCGTGCAGGGGATAATGGGTCGTAGCCTCTTGCAATGGTATTTTCTCTCTAACCCCTTGCCTCTCTTTATCCTCTCCCTACCACCCTGACTCTCCCTATCCTTTACCGATCGCACAGCGTGTCTGTACATTCCCTTTCTCCCCCACTACGCCCCTCTATCTTATCTCAACCGGACACCATTTCTGTATGCCCTCTATACTGCCCTGCGTTTCTGATTCTGTTATCTACCGTCCTGCGTATGTTCAAAGCCGTGCAGACGTTAACGGGGCGTAGCCCCTAACGACGGTGTGAAGAGCGCCCGTAGGGCGCGATGAATCACCTAGTAGTAAATATTTTCTATTATTGCTTATACTTATTTGTATGGGAGCGCTAGTGTTAAATGTGTACCTGCAAAGTCAAAAAACAATTTATTAATCACAATAATGCTATATGGCAGTAATGTTTACACTCTTTTCAGAGTACTTTTTTGTTGGGATACCGGCCGGCCGGAGCGGAGGTTGCTAGTGTCCGAGTTTCCGAGTTCTGCTGGCTGGAGGTGGAATCCCTATCTAACTTTCCCTTTCCTACCTTCCCTCCTTGCGCTGCTGGTTGCTCGTTCTTGCAGTTGTCCTCCGTTTCTGGCCTGTTTCACTATACCGGAAGTGTCCGCTCCGTGACTTCCGGTGTGACGTCAGTCCGATTTTCCCAGCATGTGTGGATTTCGCCTTCGTTAATTTAATCCACACATGCCATTACAACTTTCAAATCTAACCAAACTAACAAAATATACCCTATAAAACAAAAGCTGACGTGATTCAGAAGGGGTAATATATTTGTTAGAGTGCCCATGTGGCATGCAATACGTGGGACAGACAAAAAGAAAATTAAAAACCCGTGTTGCTGAACATTTATATAACATTAGAAGAGGACTTAAAACACATAGTATACCTGTACATTTTAAAGACAAACACCAAATGAATCCTGCTGATTTGAAATTTACAGCCATACAACAAGTAAAACCCCATTGGAGAGGAGGAGACCTAGTTACTGATCTGAAAAAGATCGAGACAAAATGGATATATGAACTTGCAACAATGACACCAAAAGGTCTGAATATAGATATAGAACTAAAAGTTTTCTTATAAAATCTATCCTAGAAAAACTCCTTTTACAATTTTTAAAAGAAGTATCACTTTTAACACTGCAAAGTCAAATAAAACATGTGCTACCCGCTATTTTATGAAGTCACTTCCGGTAAGGACTTCCGTTTTTTATGAATAAAGTTTTATTAAAATTTCCTTATAAAGAACCATTCCAACAGGAACTACAATCATCCTTGACGAAGTGCCCTGTCACGAAACGCGTTGGATGCTTGGAAAATCGGATTGACGTCACACCGGAAGTCACGGAGCGGACACTTCCGGTATAGTGAAACAGGCCAGAAACGGAGGACAACTGCAAGAACGAGCAACCAGCAGCGCAAGGAGGGAAGGTAGGAAAGGGAAAGAAGGATAGGGATTCCACCTCCAGCCAGCAGAACTCGGAAACTCGGACACTAGCAACCTCCGCACCGTCCGTCCGATATCCCAACAAAAAAGTACTCTGAAAAGAGTGTAAACATTACAGCCGGGTGGTCTTCTGTTTGCCGGCGGTCGGGCTCCCGGCGCTCAGTATACCGGCGCCGGGAGCCCGACAGCCGGCATACCGACACTTATTTTCCCTCGTGGGGGTCCACGACCCCCATAGAGGGAGAATAAAATAGTGTGGCGCGCGTAGCGCGCCACCGTGCCCGTAGCGTGGCGAGCGCAGCGAGCCCGCAAGGGGCTCATTTGCGCTCGCCAAGCTGTCGGTAAGCCGGCGGTCGGGCTCCCGGCGCCGGGATGCTGGTCGCCGGGAGCCCGACCGCCGGCCAGCCGTAGTGAACCCATTACTGCCATATAGCATTATTGTGATTAATAAATTGTTTTTTGACTTTGCAGGTACACATTTAACACTAGCGCTCCCAAACTTCCTTTTTCACATAAATCTTTAATGGAGCAGCTTTTTCACTTACAAGCGCGGTATTAACATATACAAATTGTATACTTATTTGTGTTGTCATTGAATAAAATGGGGCTCTGTGAGCTCTAAAGATATATATCCTCTGTACATCTAGAGTAGTACTTCTAAGGAACATCTGTATATTGGGGGTCATTCCGAGTTGATCGCTCGCTAGCAGTTTTTAGCAGCCGTGCAAACGCATTATCGCCGCCCACCGGGGAGTGTATTTTCGCTTTGCAGAAGTGCGAACGCCTGTGCAGCAGAGCGCCTGCAAAAACATTTTGTGCAAAACAAGACCAGCCCTGGACTTACTCTTCATGTGCGTTGATTCTAACGTTGGAGGGTTGGCTTTTGATGTCACACACCCACCCAGCCACGCCTGCATTTTCCCTGGCACGCCTGCGTTTTTCTAAGCACTCCCTGAAAACGGTCAGTTGACACCCAGAAACGCCCCCTTCCTGTCAATCTTCTTGCGGCTGCAAGTGCGAATGAAAACGTTGCTAGAACCTGTGCAAAACCACAAAGGACTTTGTACCCGTACGTCGCGCGTGCGCGCGGTGCATATGCATGCGCAGTAATGCCGATTTTTAGCCTGATCGCTGCGCTGCGAACGCCAGCTAGCGATCAACTCGGAATGACCCCCATTGTCTTTACTGTTCTTTTAAGGACACTCATTTGAAGATGCTGGCATTTACTTGTATCCTGTGACCACCACAATAGTGCAGAATGATATTCTGTGCTCCGGCTATTCTGGGTTGAGTTTTGTGTCTCCAAGCTGAAGTCCTCTGCCAGCTACTGAGTGCAGACTGGTCCATAGTGAATTAGCCGACACCGACCAGGAGGTGTTGCAGCAATGAGACCACACATACCTAGGTGTAATCAGTTCCAGGTGCTGGAGGTATGAGCCTTGGAGAAGTGGTTCCAGGTGCCAGTGTGGAAGCCTGGGTGGTACAAGCGGTACCAGGTGACAGTGTATGCGCTTGGTGTGGCAGAGAGTTACCCATCTATGATGCTGCAGGAGGATTCAGTAACAGGCAGTTACTGATGGTGAATGGAACCCCTAGAGGACGGTAGGACTGATGAAGTAAGCCCACTCTGGTAACTATAGGAAGATGGATAAATGTATTACCCGTCATTATGTGGGATGGGTGGGGTATGGAAGATAGATAGTAACTAGGTCGACCACTATTGGTCGACAGTAACTAGGTCGACAGGGTCTCTAGGTCGACATGTCAAAAGGTCGACATGAGTTTTTAATGGGGGGTTTGTGTCGTTTTCTTCGTACAGGGACCGGGAACCCAGATTAGTGCACCGTGTCCCCTCGCATGGCTCGCATTGCTCGCCATGCTTCGGGCAAGGTGCCTCGCTCCGCTGCCGCTGCGCTCGGCACAGGTTACTGTTCCTAATTGTAGTCCACGTGGATCGTTAAGTATGAAAAGGTTCAAAAAAATAAAAACATTGTGAAAAACTCATGTTGACCTTTTGACCTGTCGACCTAGAACATGTCGACCTAGAAACTCTGTCAACCTAGTTACTGTTGACCAATAGTGGTCGGCCTAGATAGTGTCGACCTAGTTACGGTCGACCTAGGGATCCGGATCCCTGAGGGAGAAGCGGTATCAGCGCACATTATGTGCACTATTCCGCTTCTCCCCCATGTATCATGGCAGTAGTGTCTATAGGGTGACAAGGGTGCACGTCCTTATTGGCGCTGCTATCTAAAATATGGCAGGCCGATAAGCGTGGGCAATGTATGAACGGTCAGCATCGCTGACCGTTCCGACACCTGCAGCTGTCGATTTCAACAGCTGCAGGTGGCGATGCCCATAGACCATAGCAGGGACAGAGCTTTTCCCTGGCTGTGGAGGGTGCAGGCTCTGGAGTGCGCAGGGGATCTTGTGTGAGTAGCGAGATCCTGCGCAGGTGCACTGGAGCCGGCCGGGAGAGGGAGACACAGCGCGAAGCACTGTGTGCTCCGGGGACATCGCCGGAGGGGGGAGCCTTTCAGCAGACAAGTTGTTAGCACATCTTGTCGATGTCCCTTCCTGCTTCGTCTCGGTAATGAGGCAAAGCAGCACGCGTTATAGCAGCACAATCCGTGCCGCTATAATACATTTACCCCAGAGGTCTCTACGTACATGAAATGTCTTATCATTTTGTTACTGTTTTAAATAATGTATTCCTTTTTGTACCATATCATAGTAATTGATATGATCAGCCCAACAAGCTTATGTATGCACTCAGCTCTTGCATTATTGGCACCCTTTTTTATATTACAATACTAGTCATACATTTGTTTATTATGCTTTATTCAGCAAACAATGAATTTCACCTAAACGGACGATCATTTAAATTAGGGGTATGGGACTCCAGGTCGACACAAAAAAGGTCGACACACCTTAGGTCGACACCAATTGGTCGGCACGCCTTAAGATGACACCTGAAATAGGTCGACGTGGACAAAATGTCGACATGGAAAAGGTCTACATGAGTTTTTAATGTTTTTTTGGTGTTGTTTTCTTCGTAGAGTGACCGGGAACCCCAATTAGTGCACCGTGTCCCATCACACGGCTCGCTTTTCTCACCATGCTTCGCGCAAGGTGCCTCGCTCTGCTGCCGCTGCGCTCAGCACAGGTTACTGTTCCCTATTGTAGTCCACGTGGATCGTAAAGTATGAAAAAGGTCTACAGTACATGGGTTTTCCCCAAAATTTTCCCATTTTTTGAAGTTTAAAAACATTAAAAACTCATGTCAACCTTTTTCCATGTTGCCCTTCTTCATGTCGACCTTTTGTCCATGGCGACCTATTGCAGGTGTCGACCTAAGGTGTGTCAACCAATTGGTGTCGACCTAAGGTGTGTCATCCTTTTTGGTGCCGACCTGGAGTCCAGATACCTTAAATTGGTATTACTTTTAAGCTAGTACCACTAGCTCTTCCTCCTCTGGAAGGGTGAGGGCACTTTGGCAATGTGTGATGTTTTTGACCCGAGTGGCAGGTTGCTCAGCTTTGTAGATTTAAATGCAAAATGTAATTTATCCAATAAACATTTTTATTTGTATATTTGCAAATTCATCACACAGCCTTGGCACCAGGCGGTTACTCATTTGAGTGTTGCTTTACCCACTCTTGCCACTCTTGATTCCCTCTTAAAACTGGTCCAGCAACTGATTTGCAATTTCTCCTCTCAGCTACACGCCAAGAAGTGCACTTTCAGGCCATAAAGAAAGTATATCCCGTATCCAAGCCCAACGTATGGATATCGTGGCCGAAGAATCTGATCAGTGCCCTATGGGGTCGATTCAATTCGGCAACAGATGAATAGCGCCGGGAATTATCTCCCGACACTATTCAAATCAGCGACTAGTTACCCGCAATTGTCGGGAATTCTTCTCTCAGCCCCGGGGGGTGAGAGAAGAAAACCGACAAAAGTGCTGCCGCGCGGCCGGCACGAGGCTGAATCTGTCGGGAATCAGCATCGCCGCGGGTAGTTAAGTCGGAGAATGCCCGTTCTCCCGACAAAACTACTTGTTAAGTCGGCGAGAACGGGCATTCACTGACTTAACTTTAGCTGAATTGAATAGCGTCGGGAGCTAATTCCCGGCGCTATTCATCTGTTGCCGAATTGAATCGACCCCTATGTGTCCATACTGTATACTGTATTTGTGCTTCCTTTGTTCATAAGGTGATAACGCAGCAGCCAATCAGCTCCTAACTGTCATTTTTCAAACCAGTAATGATTGGCTGGTGCGTTATCACCTTCCACTTATCAATTCTTTGTCACTGCTTTATCACTTCTCCAGACTTAGGGGCCAATTCAGAACCTGTCGCAGATGTGCAAAAATCGCTATGAAGCGTTTTCTGTACATCTGCTCATGCACGTACACTGGTACACGAATGTGCAAGTTCCTAAACTGCGTTCTCTTTAAAATGCAGTTTAAGACCTGGAGGCAGTCGGGAATGGGGTGTCGGCGCCGCTTTTTGTGGGCATTGACGCTCCATTTTACGGGCACGGTCCGGACAACACAGGCGTGTCCGGACCATTGGCGTCACACAGCCGCTGTGACCCTTAACATGGTGGGTAGCCATCTGCTTTCGCGGCTAGGCTGCGCAGGCAGAGGGCTACTTGAAACATGTGAAAGCATCACCGTCGTGCGATGCTTTCGCATGTGTGCGCGCGGGAAGGGGGGGGGGGGGGTGCAGGATCGGGCATGCGGGGCGGACTTGCCCTGTGCTGGGTGTTCCCCTGCATGTCAAAGAAATTGATCGTAGATGTGCATTTTACGATCAGGTCTGAATCAGCCCCCTAAATACATCTGTCCCTGTATTCTCTCTTCAACTGCCTAGGGACCCACTTGCTCTTCTTTGCTCCAATTTGAATATTCAGGATTTGAAACAGCATTGGAAACTATCATTCTCTTATTCACTATCATAGGTGGTCATTCCGAGTTGTTCGCTCTGTAATTTTTTTCGCATCGCAGCAATTTTCCGCTAACTGCGCATGCGCAATGTTCGCACTGCGACTGCGCCAAGTAAATTTGCTATGCAGTTAGGTATTTTACTCACGGCATTACGAGGTTTTTTCTTCGTTCTGGTGATCGTAATGTGATTGACAGGAAGTGGGTGTTTCTGGGCGGAAACTGGCCGTTTTATGGGAGTGTGTGAAAAAACGCTACCATTTCTGGGAAAAACGCGGGAGTGGCTGGAGAAACGGAGGAGTGTCTGGGCGAACGCTGGGTGTGTTTGTGACGTCAAACCAGGAACGACAAGCACTGAACTGATCGCACTGGAAGAGTAAGTCTCGAGCTACTCAGAAACTGCTAAGAAGTGTCTATTCGCAATTTTGAGAACCTTTTGTTCGCAATTTTGATAAGCTAAGATTCACTCCCAGTGGGCGGCGGCTTAGCGTGTGCAATGCTGCTAAAAGCAGCTTGCGAGCGAACAACTCGGAATGAGGGCCATTGTACGTAATACAGGTTGAGTATCCCATATCCAAATATTCCGAAATACAGAATTTTTTGAGTGAAACCTTTGTTTTCTGATGGCTCAATGTACACAAACTTTGTTTAATACACAAAGTTTTTAAAATATTGTATTAAATTACCTTCAGGCTGTGTGTATAAGGTGTAAATGAAACATAAATGAATTGTGTGAATGTACACAAACTACAGTATGTGTAATGCACAAAGTTATTAAAAATATTTGATAAATGACCTTCAGGCTGTGTGTATAACGTGTATATGAAACCTAAATGAACTCTGTGCTTAGACTTAGGTCCCATCGCCATGATATCTCATTATGGTATGCAATCAGTGTCGGACTGGGGCATTTAGGGCCCACCGGGGGAATGCAGTGGTAGGGGCCCATGATTAGGGGTGTGGCTAGTCTGCAGAGGGGGTGGGGTCTGCCACCTCATTGGTTTGACTAACCATCGATGTCTGGGCAACTTCATAAATATATACAGTAAATTCAGATGCTGCATGCATGATAATGTATCAGATTAATAACAGCAATGCATTGTAGAAAATAAACCATAGTCCAGTATAAGGTAACATATGTATAATGTATAATTAAAGTGCACAATCTGAAATCTGATCCTTAGAGCCCACCGGTGGTTTCCCCTGTACCCCTGTGGGCCAGTCTAAGCCTGTATGCAATTATATTATAATACGAAAAATCCAATATCCAAAATACTTCTGGTCCCAGGCATTTTGAATATGGGATACTCAACCTGTAGTACCTAAGAAAACAATTTTAATAAATGAAATTTGAATAGATGAGTTGTTCCTCCCCAGTTTTCCTTTACTGTTAAACATATGCTATTATGTTTGTTAAACTTAGATATCAGAGCCCAGAGGTATAACCAGACGTTTTGGAGCCCTGCACCAGAAAGAGCACAGCTGACCCCCCCCCCCCCCCCCCCCCCCCTTCCCCCTATTCTGAATAGGGACAGTGTGCCCACCAAAAAGCAGCATAGTATCACAGGGAAGGTGTGTGGTCACACAACAGTACCTACATGCATAGTGTCCCTCATTCACATTACACCACACAGTAGCACGTCTTATACATGTAATGCCACACAGTAGAGCCTCTTATTTACATTATTGACAATAAAAAATAATAGTCTTGCTGCTAGATTAGATTTAGGTGGGGGGGGGGGGGGGTGGCTGTTGGCATCAGAATTCAACTATTAAATGAAATAACAATAAATTATTGTTCTTTAATAGTTGAATTCTAACACACGGTGAGATCCTTGCTATGCGCAATTTTCACTTGCGATTTCCCTTGAACTCCCCGGAGCCCAGATAGCACAGATGTTGACTAACTTTTCTTGAGATATGGACTATGCTTACGATTTTGGCTTATGTGAGATTTTGGCTTATGTGAGATGTCATTGACATGTGAGATGAACCAGGGACGGATCTAGACTTTTCTTTAGGGGGGGCGGTTTACTGTTTAATCTTGACTCCTCCCTCTACAGTCCCAACTCCTCCCATCTGCAATCCTAACTCCTCCTCTCAATTCTGACTGAACTTTTTGAGTGAGACTGAGATAGAGCTTTGTGATTGTTCTATGTACATGTGACTGTGCTATGGTGTAATTGTATTTATTAGCCCTAGTACCCACACAACAGCAAGTGAGGGCAAATGCTCTCCTTGCTCCTCTGTGCTGCTGTGGTATAAGCTGCAGCACATCGTTCTGCCTCAGGCTCTCCCCGGAGAGCTCTCTGCTGCTCAAAAGTGGGCATGGCTATGACTGTGTTAGGGGGGGCGATCGCCCCTTCGCCCCCCCCCCCCCTAGATCCGGCCCTGAGATGAACTAGATAGTACACCGATCTAGCAAGGATTGACTTGCCTGCACAGTCTATCTTTTCTTGCAATGCCGACCTGGTGGGACCGCGCATCGGGATCGAATAGGGATCGCAAGGTGACTTTCACCTTGCGATCTGCACTAACTTTTCTTGCGATTTTGACTATATAGACAGAGACAGCAGGGCCAATCAAATCTTCACACAACTTAATCACACCACTGCAACACATAAAAGTGTCAACAAGTTTTGTGATGTTTTTTTTGAAACTAGAAAGACTGATTACCAGGGAATCCAAAGTCTGGTGGGACAACAAAACATTGCAATGGTATATGGAACATAATGTAATACCCAAAGTGCTAAAGATAAAGAAATACCCCACACATAATTTAGATAATCCCCAATTTATGGACAAATGGAACACCATCCTACACAACTGCTCGACACAGCTTATACAACTGATATCTAATACCCATTTAGCTGAGTTGACAGATCTGGAGGAAGAAATAAGGACATTACACACATCCTTAGAGGAACACAAAGAAGATAGCGAATTCAAACAGAAAGCATTTCACAAAAAAGACTCAAAAGAATTGAAGATGACATTATAGCTACAAAGAAATCCAAGATCCTTAGAGACAAGATAGGAAAAGGAAAAAAACCTAAAGAGAGTACTGAAAGACAAGGCAATAAGAAACGCCTGATCAAATCAATTGGACATATCACACCAAGGAAATATATGTCAAAAGCCCAAAAGAAAAATACTGATAAGACAACTCCAGTGTAGACGTTTAAACCTTACATATCAGCAGTACATGACGAAGTTACACACCAAAGAAAAGGAACGTGACAAAAAACCATTTCAGAAAGGACAGAACAAATATTAGAACTAGACACAGACACAACACAAGAGACAGAGTTCTCTACATACAGCATTGATGAAGACATAGAAAACGAAACTCTGGCACGTTTTTCATTGGAAAAAGGCTTTCAGATTTCTATTCACTCTGAGGAAATACCACCCATTGACCAAACAAAAGATCAAACAATTATAGACTCCACAAATCAGTAAGAATGTGTAGAGGTTTTTTTAGGGAAGATAGCAGGCGTTCGTGCTTGCGACCAGATAACTCCCAACAAACGCAAATTAGAGTAACTCAACGAGGATGCAGAGGTAGAGGAGGGAAGAAGGCAAAAAAGGAACAACAACCATAATTAGACAGTGCAGGCATTTTCAACCTTAGTACCGCGACACTTAAGGACGAACACATAACACTACTTAACAAAGGTTTAAAGTTTGCACCAACAAAGAAAATGAACAAATTTAAAACTTATCTACATTTGCATCGTTTTACACACAAATTGACATTGGCCAAGTATTTCAGTAACAATTCCAACACACATGTAGAACCAAAAGTCAATCATGACAAATTCAAACATTCAAATCTAAAACCCACATCCACCTTCTATCCACAACACATGAGAGAGTAACTGATTGACACCAATGAGCAACTGGTAACAAGGGATTTGGATAAATTGAACAACACAAACAAAAACACTAATCTAACTCCACTAGAGAAACATGCCCTGAAAGAACTTACTGACAACAGGGATCTAGTTATCAAACCAGTGGATAAGAGAGGAGGGGTGGTGCTTCTGGATAAGAAAGACTACATAGAAGAGTCTCACAGAATTTTAGGAGATAGATATACCTATGAGATACTCCCACAAGACCCCACAACAGAGTACAAAAAAACTACTAGGACAACTACTAAAAAATGGGCTAGAAAAAAGTATCCTGACACAAAAAGAACACAAGTTTCTAGACACTACAAATCCGTTCATCCCAGTTTTTTATTATTTACCTAGGGTACATAAGAACCAAACAAAACCACCTGGCCGTCCGATAATTTTTGGGATTGGCTCATTAACATCCAACATGTCACAATATATTGACACTTATTTACAAACATACATACAGTTACAAAAATCATACATACGAGACCCAACAGATATCATGAAAACACTCAATACCATCAAATGGTTACAGGACTATTGGATCTGCACAAGTGACGTGACATCCTTATATACAGTTATAGACCAACAACAGGGACTAGAAGCAATACATCATTTTCTCACGACAGACCCAGCCATGGAAACAGCACAAGCAACTTTCATTCTTAACTGTGTAGAATTCATCCTACAACACATTAACTTTTGGTTTGAGAAAACACATTATAGGCAGATCACAGGTACGGGGACCAGGTTTGCCCCCAGTTATGCAAATCTGTTCATGAGTAGGTGGGAAGACATGAACATTTAGAGCGGGCATGATTTCGGGGCAAACCTGGTCCTCTGGTGACGCTACATAGATGACATAATTTTCGTGTGACAGGGATCAGAGAAAAGCCTATTAGAATTTCTACATCACCTCAATTCAAATAACAACAATCTAGTGTTCACCACAGAATACAGTCAGGATTCAGTTAATTTGTTAGACATCACTATCACAATAGAAGGTCAGTCACTATACACAAAAACATACCAAAAAAGCGTGGACATGAATAGCTACATCCTCAAAACAAGTGGACATCACCCTAATTGGCTGCAAAATATACCATTAGGGCAGTTTAAGAGTATCAGGTGAAACTGTACAAAATTAGAAGACTTTGAGACACAAGCAAGAAAAATGAAGCAGCAGTTCTTAGGCAAAGGCTATAAAGAAGATAACCTTGAGAGAGACCTACAAGAAGCGACCATAGAGAAACACTATTGGTATATAGAGAAAGAAAGGAACAAAACGAAGATTTCAAAACCATATTTTGACGCAGTACAGTAGTGACAATAGGAAGCTAGAGAAGATACTGTGTAGCCATTGGCACATTCTACAAGAAGATGAAATTTTATCAGTATTCTTCCACAGAAACCAAAAGTAGTTTATAGAAAAGCACCAACCCTAAAATCCAAACTGACACATAGCCACCTAGGCAAAAACGAGTTAGTACAAAAGACGTTAACGGGCCAGAAACTAAGTAAAGGTTTCTACTACTGTGGTTCTTGCCAATTCTGCAAAACACATAAGATAACCAAAAAGGTAGAACAATTTGAATCAACCACTACGCAAGAATCGTACAAAATACAAGAACACATTACATGTCAGACCAAAGGGGTGGTCTATTTGATAGAATGCCCGTGTAAATTACAATATGTGGGAAGAACGGTGCGACCGCTAAAAACAAGGATATCAGAACACATGAGAAATATAAGGAAAGGATTAGAAACACATAATTTTTCAAGCCATTTCAAAGAGAAACACAGTCAGAACCCAGCGGGAATTAAAGTTTTGGGAATCAAAAGCCTACAACACAACTGGAGGGGAGGAGACTTCCAGAGAAGGATAAATAGAGAGGAATTAAAGTGGATCTTTACACTAAAAACCTTGAGACCACGCGGTTTAAATGTAGATAATGAAGTCAGAGCAGATATCACAGGTTAGGGCATATATACTAGATAACCCCACAAAATCAGAACACTGAGCATTGTCCAACATAGAACTAGAAGCGACTGCACTACATATATGTAATTAAAGTCATATCTAGTGTAATATCTAGGGCTTAATAAGTGGTAACATTTTGGTATACATATAATATCTATATATTCCCGTTGGGTATATGTATATTCTTAGATCAGTATTAGTTAGCTTAACATGAAGCTACGTTTATTCTGGCGCACACACTTGGAATCAGCATATGGGTGTATGGCAGGGGTGGGCAATTCATTTCTATAGGGGGCCACATGAAAAATCTGAACTGTGTTGGAGGGCCAAACCAATGATACCTTGAACTTAATTATGATCAATATATAATAAAAGCACAAAGCTACTTTTTAATGTCATTTTTATCTGCTATTGGCTTGTAATGTGCACTGTATGATGGGTTGCTGTCCCATTGCTGCAAGACTC
Source organism: Pseudophryne corroboree (assembly GCF_028390025.1). Classification (NCBI taxonomy): domain Eukaryota; kingdom Metazoa; phylum Chordata; class Amphibia; order Anura; family Myobatrachidae; genus Pseudophryne; species Pseudophryne corroboree. The sequence goes on along the minus strand of NC_086454.1, from coordinate 133,982,479 downwards.
ACTCTGGATGCCGGTCTGATGGGATCTCTAAAGCACCCCAAAGTTTAAGCAGGAAGTGACAGGGCAAAGCCGTCTCCCGCGGGATACACGTCATCAGGTGCTGGTTGCTAGGGACCCAGGGGGCGGGGACCGCCTGCAGTGACTGCCCGTGCACTGCGGCTCTGTAGCTTGCGACTCGCGGGCAGTCACTGGGCCTCAATTGTTAAGCTGCATCGCAGGGTCTTTGTGACCTAGAAATACAGCACAGTGTGTGGTGCAGGGAGCCTGTGAGCGGAGAGCCGCGGGTGCCGTGTGTGTGAGATTAAGGGGGAGGGGGAGCCGTGTGCCTGGAATAAATACGCGGGGCCGGTCAGGGATTGGCAAAGGGCCGTATGTGGCCCGCGGCCCGTACTTTGCCCATGTCTGGTGTATGTAAACACATACATTATAATTTTATCTTATTATTTTATTCTATTTCTATTTTATTATATAATTATATATATATATATATATATTTTTTTTTTACACTATATCTATTCGATTTATTATTATTTCTTCCATAATCAATATTCATAACTCATTTTTGGCTGCAACATACATTTTAACTGCGTTTAGTTCAACATGTCCCTGACCCTTCCCACCTCAGCTGACACATATTCACTTCACTGGAAATGAAAAAAGCTCATATCAAAGATGGCGTATACAGACTCCCTGATGAAGGCCTAGGAGGGCCGATACGCATAGGAGCACAACCTATACAACAAAAATCAACACAGGACTTAAAACAGATATTTATGCCTCAAAAGGTACAGAGCTTCATTCCACGTTTTCCTTAAACACAGACGAAGGATAACAGCCAATCCGGACGGGTGAAGTTACCCGATCATGTGACCAGCCAGACGGAAGCAGGAAGCAGAGAGGGACAGAGTGAGCGGACCACAGCCGCTGGACGAGTGCGGTGAAGATAGACGGGAGCGGACGCTGGGACACAGAACGGGAGAAGCAGGTAAGACTCTGTAAAGCGGACCATCGGCGCAACGGACAGATCTGTAAAGGATCTGAAAGTTGTTGCCCTTTGTCCGCTTAAGACCGTGACCCCCCACTCAAACACAGTGGTTCTGGGCGGCACTTCCTCCCCAAAAGCAGCTCACAGTCGGTCAATACTCTCCTGCTGTGGCAAACCCCTCTTATAGTTGTAGAAGATCATGGCTCTCCAGTGGCCTCAGTTGAGTTCCATAATGAGTTCATGAAGGAAGTGAACATGCTGTGCAATGCTACATATATACGGTTCTTTGCCTTGATATTTCACAAGAACTTTAGTCAGAGCAGAGGCGTAACTCTGGGAGGCAACAGAGTCATTGGCCGCCAGGCTCCTGCTCTGAAGGGGGCACTTCTCCTCTCATTCTGTGACACCATTGAAATAAGTTAATTGATAGCTGCCGCTATATTTCAGTGGCCGACTCCCTCACTGGTCCCTGCACCTTACAAATCACACCCTTTTTATTATATTGTAGATCAGAGGCGTAACTAGGGTTTTTGGAGCCCAGGGCAAGATCAATCATGGCGCCTCCCCCCCCCCCCCCCCCCCACACACACACACACAAGAAAAACTACAAACGGAAAGTATGTGCACACGCCACCGGTGTCACTGTATATGTCAGGGTGTGTGTGTATGTATATCTGTAGGTGCAGTGGTCGAAGTGGAATTTTTGAAGGGGGAATGACAAAGTGTAGATGGCAATTGCGCTCTGGAAAATGGGGCATGGTCACTCAAAAGGGGCGTGTCCTTCAGTGTAGTAGGACCCCTTATACTATCTAGTACTTGTGCCCCTTTTACACACGGTATGAGCCGAAATTCACATTATAGCACACAGAATGAGCCAAAATTCACATTATAGCACAGGTTATAAGCCAAAATTAACATTACCCCACACGGTATGAGCCAAAATTCACATTATAGCACACAGTATGAACCGAAATTCACATTACCCCACATGGCATGAGCCGAAATTCTCATTATAGCACACGGTATGAGCCAAAATTTACATTACCCCACACGGTATGAGCCGAAATTCACATTACCGCACACGGTATGAGCCGAAATTCACATTATAGCACACGGTATGAGCTAAAATTCACATTATAGCACACGGTATGAGCCGAAATTCGCATTATACCACATGGTATGAGCCGAAATTAGCATTATAGCACACGGTATGAGCCGAAATTAGCATTATACCACACGGTATGAGCCGAAATTCACATTATAGCACACGGTATGAGCCGAAATACACATTACCCCACACGGTATGAGCCGAAATTCACATTACTCCACATGGTATGAGCCTAAATTCACATCGATGGTGTGTGTGTGTGTGTGTGTGTGTGTGTGTGTGTGTGTGTGTGTGTGTGTGTGTGTGTCACCATGGAGATGACGGCCATTGTTTTGTAGCTGATAGAGAATCTGTCATGTGACTGGGAGTAGCAACAAATGTTTGTCAGAAGTTCTCGTACACAGAAAAATAGTATTTATAATTTTTAAATGTAAAACTTAAAATTATCTATTTTTCATTAAAGCAGAGCTAAATTTTATTATTCAGTCAGTAAAAACAATTTTTTTGAAATAGTTGTGGTAGGTTCTGGAAATGGCTTAAACAGCAGGCCCGGCGCAACCCGCTCTGCAAAGGGATGCAGTGCAGGGAGGCGCTTGGCTGGAGAGGCGCTCCCCCTGCTCTGCATCCCAGTGGGAGAGAGAGAACCGGGCTTTAACAATTCCCATACTGTAATGCTGGAAGCTGAGGCTCTGCCCTATCTCATTCCGCAGCGCCTTACATTGATCTAGCTGCTGCGGGCTTCCCCTTCCCTCCCCACATTCTCCCGCGTGGCTGCCCACTCCCTCTACACCTCTTCCGCCCACTCCCTCTACACCTCTTCCGCGTGGCCGACCGCTCCCCCCCCTTTTCTCCTGCGCAACCGCCAGAAAGGACACAGAGCAGACTCCTTGCAGCAGCAGCGATTGGAGAGTAGCATCACTGCCACCCATTTTGAAGACCCAGCCGTCTTTTTCTTCTATCGCCACGGCGCCACTCCACATGCATTCATGTACTGGTAATGATGATCTGGAATGGTGGAGAATGTCAGTTGGTTTGATGATTTTTTTTATAGACACTGTATCAGCTGGTGCCTTTGTTTTCTGCATACTGATCTTTTCCTGTCAAAATCCTTACCTTTTGTCACATTACATTGAGGAAAATATAAATGAAATCAAACCCTTTCCTTTTATTTACACATTATTAGTCCTGTCCCCTCTGTGCTGGCCCTGTCTCCTCTCACTCCTGGCCCTTCTGTTCTGTCCCTGTCACCTCTGTGCTGGTCCGGTCTCCCCTCTGTCCTGTCCCTGTCACCTCTGTGCTGGCCATGTCTCCCCTCTCTCCTGGCCCTTCTGTCCTGTCATCCTTGTTCTGTCCCTGTCACATCTGCCCTGTCTACTGGCCCTCCTGTCCCGTCTTTGTCACCCCTGTCCCGTCTTTGTCACCCCTGTCCCGTCTTTGTCACCCCTGTCCCGTCTGTCACCCCTGTCCCGTCTTTGTCACCCCTGTCCCGTCTTTGTCACCCCTGTTTTGTCACCCCTGTCCCGTCCTTGTCACCCCTGTCCCGTCCTTGTCACTCCCATCCTTGTCACCCCTGTCCCGTTCTCATCACCTCTGTCCTGTCTCCTCTGTGCTGGCCCTGTCATCCCTGTTCTGTCCCCTCTGTGCTGGCCCTGTCACCCCTCTGTCTTGGCCCTTCTGTCCTGTCACCGCTCCCTGTGTTCTATCAGTGTCCCCCCCCCACACACACCTTATTCTGTCCCAGGCATTGTAACACCCCTTGTGTTCTGTCCCAGCCACTATGTCACCGTCCCCCCCTCTGTGTTCTGTCAGGATCACTGCCCCCCCTGTATTTTGTCCCGGCAATTGTCACCCCCTGTATCTGCCCGAGCCATTCTCTATGTTCTATCACTTTGTCACCCCCCCCCCCCATTTTATGTCCCAGTCACTGTCGCCCCCCTGTATTCTGACCCAATCAGTGTGTCCCCCCCGTGTATTCTGTCCCATTGTCACTCCTCCTCTCTGTTCTGTTGCCACTGTGTCACCCCCCTCCCCCTCCATCCCACCCGTGTTCTGTCCCAGACACTTTGTCAACGGGATTGGTATGGTATCCCGCCGCACAGGATGCCAAAGGTCAGTATACTGACATCGCCAACCCGAGCGGTGGAATGCCAGCAGGGGGGCGAGCACAACAAAGCTCCTTGCGGGCTCAGGTTCTATTCTTCCGTTTTGGGTGTCATCGACACCCATAGAGGGTGAATCACCTACCCCAACGTTATACCGGCGGCGGTATGGTGCCCCAGTCAGGATCCTGGCATCAGTATTGTGACAGCCGGTATCCCGGCGAGCTGTATGCTGACGGCATACAGTGTCATCACCACTGTGTTCTGTCACAGTCACTGTATCACACCCCTCCTGTGTTCTCTCACTGTGTCACCCCCCCACCCCCCGTGTTCTGTCCCAGTCACCGTGTTAATCCCCCTTAGGTGTTCTGTCCCAGTCACTTATCACACACACACACACACACACACACACACACACACCCTTTTTGTTCTGTTCTAGTCACTGTGTCACCTCCCCCCAGCCGTCTTGGAGCTCACGCACCAGCAGCTAATCAGGAGTGTCTGCAGTAGCTCACAAATGTAAGGGGCATTATTATGGGTTTCATAATGTGTAAGTGGTATTACTGAGTGAGGCATAATGTGTAAGGGGCATTACTGTGTGTGACATAAGCTGTAAGGGGAATTACTGTGTGGCATAATTTGAATTGGTGGTGCTATTGTGTGCCACACCCCTTCCTTGTGAGACCACACTCCTTTTTGCAACACTGTCCCTTTGTGAAGTATGGGATGGAGGGCGCAAATTTATAGTTTGCAGGAGGGCGCCGAATACCCTAGCACCAGCCCTGCTTAAACGACACGGATTTTGAAAATTGGTCCCGCTCAGGATTTATACTTCTAATGGGATCAGGTGTTTCCATTTCAGGATGTGTAAGTAAACTACTTTTATTTCTTTTTTTCAGTATTAGTGCAATGAGTCATGTTCCTTTGATATGCCATGTTCCTGCATTGTCACTTGTTTTTCCAATGTTGTAACACAAGCAGAATTAATTTAACCCTGTTAAGGGCACTTGGAGTGGGTCACACAGTATGTTGACAGGCCTGGCAAAGTACTATGCTTTTTTCTCTAAGTAAATATTGTTAGAACGTATACGATTACGTACATGGCAGTTTGTGTTGCACTAGGCATCGTGAATTAATTTTCTTGCTCATTTATAGATGGCTTTACTTTATCCATTACAATATGTCATTACAGCAATATATTTACATAATCAGGAAGAATTCTAAAATTAAACCCCTATGGTTATGATATGTATAAAATATTACTAAGAAGAATTACATTTGTTTAGTATCCAATGCTAGCTTAATACTATTCAACATGGCAGGTACTGTAGGAGTCATTACACACATGCTGCGTACAAACCACATCTTATATTTGAATGTATGTGAATTCATTGCTACTATGCTACCAGGCTCAGACTGACACACATGCTGCGTACAAACCACATCTTATATTTGAATGTATGTGAATTCATTGCTACTATGCTACCAGGCTCAGACTGACACACATGCTGCGTACAAACCACATCTTATATTTGAATGTATGTGATGTTTTTCTTGTAATTTCCTATGTATGTGATTGAATTTATTGTGAATAGCTAGAGTAGTTTTAGTCTGTTGACCCACCCTGTGCAATTTGTTCTATGATCAATTAGCATTTCAATCAGGTGACCAAACGTTCAGAAGTAGGCCTGTTCCTAATCAGAGTCAGTATTTCCTTAGAGTCAGTTAAGGGGTCAGCTTGCTGGGGGTAGCTTGCTGGAATTTATTAAGTGTGGAATTAATAAGGGTGTTATCCGAACAGTTAAAAAAAAACAGTTGAACAAACATTGAAAAACATCAAGAATAGGTAACTTACTTTAACAACTTACTCTAACTCCACTTAACCCATAAAACACAAACAGCCTCAGCATGTTCATCAAACTACTGTGTCTAATTTCAATTCATGGAACTCTCACCAAATTTAACACATTCTACACTCACCCTGAAACTCACCCCTCTGTACACATTGCAGCTTCTATTCTCCACTCCCCTCTTCTAAACACTCATGAGATTTATACTTTCCTCTCTGCAAGTACTTTGACAACCGCAATTGGCCACCAGTACAAACACTCGCAAACATCCACCAAGATTTATCTCACTCTTCTGCTTTTATTAGCTGGTGACATATCACCAAATCCAGGCCCCAACCACCTTTCCCTCTCACACTCTGCTGTCTCAAAACAACATAGAAATCCATCTAACCTCATAAATATCACGTGTCTCCCATCCCCTCCAAATCACTAAAATGTGCCTTATTGAATGCACGCTCTGTTTGTAACAAATTAACATCCATCCATGACCTCTTCATATCTCACAACTTTAATCTGCTGGCTATAACAGAAACATGGCTCACACAATCAGACACTGCCTCCCCTGCAGCACTGTCACATGGTGGTTTCCACTTCTCACACACATCTAGGCCTAATAATAGTAAAGGTGGTGGGGTCGGAATCTTACTGTCACAGTTTTTCACATACACTGTTCTACCTCAGGTTCCATCACTCGCATTCACCTCATTTGAAGTTCACTCTATCAGGATTTTCACCCCCTTCTCTCTGCGTGTTGCAGCTATCTATCGCCCTCCTGGGCAACCTAAAAAACAATTTCTAGAAGATTTCTCTGCCTGGCTCCCACACTTCTTATCCTCTGACATCTCCACTATCATTATGGGTGATTTCAATATAGCTCTTGACAGTCCACAATCTGTTCATGCATCCAAACTCCTCTCTCTAACCTCCTCTCTTGGCCTAACCCAATGGTCCGACTCCTCTACTCACCATGAGGGCCACTGCCTTGATCTTGTGTTCACCAGGCTCTGCTCAGTTTCCGAATTCACTAACACTCCTTTCCCTCTCTCTGATCGCCTTCACAATCTCTTCCATTACTTTAAATTCTAGGACACTAAAACCAAGCAAGCCTCCTCTAACCCGCAGAAATACTAACAATATACATTTTCAACAACTTTCCACTTCTCTGCAACAACTGCTCTCACCAATCTCTACATTTACTACATCTGACACTGCTGTATCACACCTGCACCAGACCCTAGAGAGTGCCCTTGATGAAGTGGCTCCAGCTACCCATCACACTCCACGTAGGCTTAGATGCCAACCATGGCACTCTAAATCAACAAGACACCTACAAAAACTGTCACGTAAAGTAGAACGTCAGTGGCGGAAATCTCAGAATCCAAGTGACTTTCTCACATATAAGACTACCTACCACTCCTATCGTCAGGCCCTGGACACTGCCAAACAAACATATTTCCAATCTCTCATCTCTTATCATGCCAACAACCCCAAGCGACTTTTTAATACATTTAAATCACTTCTTTACCCTCCCTCACCTCCCCCACTAGCTACTATCCGTGCACAAGAACTTGCTTCCTACTTCAAGGATAAGATTGCTAAAATCCGAGATGAAATGGTATGCTCTAACTCAGCCAGTGACCTGCTCAATTCTCTACCTGAACCCTCTGGCACTTTCTCTTCATTTGATCCCACAAGTGAAGATGAAGTATCAACACTCTTTTCATCCTCCTACTCCACTACCTCTCCTCTTGATCCTATACCCTCACAGGTCAGTAAAACTTTGTCTCCTGTGCTTATCCCAACCTTAACTAAAATCTGTAATCTCTCTCTACTGGTATCTTTCCCTCTCTGTTTAAACATGCAGTCATTACTCCCATTCTAAAAAAACACAACTCTGACCCAAACACACTCTCTAACTACCGTCCCATTTCTCAGCTACCTAGTCCCTCCAAGCTACTTGAGAGGCTTGCCTACACTCGCCTTACACACTTTCTTAACTCGCACAACTTATTGGATCCACTTCAGTCAGGCTTTCGTGCCCAACACTCCACAGAGATGGCACTGACCAAAGTAGTGAATGATCTAGTCACTGCTAGATCAAAAGGCCATTACACACTACTTATTCTTCTAGATCTCTCTGCTGCTTTTGACACTGTTGACCACTCTCTTCTCATACAAACACTACAATCCCTAGGTCTTCAGGACACAGCCCTTTCTTGGTTCTCATCCTACCTATCTAATCGCTCTTTCAGTGTTCACTTCTCTCATTCTACCTCCTCTTCTCTACCTCTATCAGTTGGAGTACCGCAAGGCTCAGTCTTAGGTCCTCTGCTTTTCTCAATCTATACCTCCTCTCTTGGTAAACTAATCAGCTCCTTTGGATTTCAGTATCATTTGTATGCTGATGATACTCAAATCTACCTATCCTCCCCAGATTTGTCACCACCAGTATTGGCTCGTGTCACTGGATGCCTGTCTGCCATTTCATCTTGGATGTCATCTCGCCACCTCAAACTCAACATTACCAAAACCGAATTAATTATTTTCCCACCAGCTAAGAGTAGTTACCAACCTGATATCACTATAACTGTTGACAATGCAACTATCCACCCCACCCCACAAGCTCGTTGCCTAGGTGTCACCCTTGACTCTGAACTGTCCTTTGTTCCACACATTCAATCTGTCTCTAAATCATGTTACATGCACCTCAAAAACATATCCAAAATACACCCTTATCTTACACAAGACACTGCAAAAACTCTAATCCATGCACTCGTCATCTCCTGCATTGATTATTGTAATAGTCTCCTTACTGGTCTTCCCAAACATAGGTTATCACCACTTCAATCCATTTTAAATGCAGCTGCGAGGCTAATCTTCCTCGCCAGACGTTCTTCATCTGCTGATCCGCTCTGTCAGTCCCTCCATTGGTTACCGGTATTCTACCGTGTCAAATATAAAATACTTTTACTTACATACAAGGCTATTAACCAAACTACACCATCATACATCTCCTCACTCATCTCAAAATATCTCCCTACCAGACCTCTCCGCTCTGCACAAGATCTGCGTCTCTCATCCACATGTATTACCTGTTCCCACTTAAAATTACAGGACTTTACCCGGGCTTCACCCACTCTGTGGAATGCACTCCCACGCACAATAAGACTCTCCTCTAGTCTCCAAACCTTTAAACGTTCTCTGAAAACTCATTTCTTCAGACAAGCCTACCAAATTTCAGACCCACACACATAACCTTCACAGTTTCCCTATCAAGTTACATCCCCTCTGTACAGTCCACATAAACTCACATTTTGTCTTCCAACATTGCTGGGTGATCATATCATATACAACCCATTAAGAACCTAGCAACCTGGGGAACCATTATGTGACAGGTAGCATCTATCCTTGTGTATCAATGCCTATTTCCCTATAGATTGTAAGCTTGCGAGCAGGGCCTTCCTACCTCTGTCTGTCTGTCTTTGCCCAGTTTTGTTCTATAATTGTTGTTCTAATTGTAAAGCACAACGGAATATGCTGCGCTATATAGGAAACTGCTAATAAATAAATAAATAAATAAATAATTACATTTCATTTATGCACAGGTGAAAAAAATTGTAAATGTACACCATACTAATTTATTCATGTATATCTATTTAACAAGCTCTACTTGTTCATTATCACTTACAGGAACAGGGGGAGCGGTTGGTATTTTGACTGCGAACATACTGCCAGTATATCATTATCTCACCCTGGTGCGGCGCCGTCCAGTCTCCTCTCCAGCCGTCCCCGGCTCCACAAACAGCGCGGCGGACACACACTGCCCTCACAGCCAGGCCGCTGGCACACACAGGCGCCCCAGCCAGGCGGACATGCTGCTGCAGACAGGTAACTTAGATTACACACACACTGTCCTGCACACCCCCCTCCTCTCCCGACAGTAAATTGCCTGCTCACCTGCACCAGGCTCCGAGGCCGCACACGCAATATGAACTGCAGGGGAGACAGGGAGAGAGCCGCGGGTAGCACTGGCAGCTACGAACCCTGTCGCATGGGGCGTGCGGGCCGTGCAGGTGCCGGTGGCGCCCCCCTCTGCTGGGGCTGCCACGGCGCCCAGGGCACGTGCCCTGCTCGCCCTGTGCTAGTTACGCCTCTGTTGTAGAAACACATTTTAAAAGTGTCATAGCCAGGATTAGAAATCACAACCTATTACACTGGAAGCAGACACCTTACTGATGAAGCTGTTTGCTCCTGTATAGGAAATATAAGAATTCTAACTATATGACGTTATTTCTCTGACAATTACACTTAACTTCATATAGTTAGAATTCTCATGCTTCTTGTACAGGAGTAAATAGCTCCATCAGTAAAGTGTTTGCTGTCAGTGTAACAGATCATGGGTTCTAATCCTGGGTATGAATGCTAAGAAATGTGTGATTCAAAATTAGAGATGAGCGGGTTCGGTTTCTCTGAATCCGAACCCGCCAGAACTTCATGTTTTTTTTCACGGGTCCGAGCGACTCGGATCTTCCCGCCTTGCTCGGTTAACCCGAGCGCGCCCGAACGTCATCATGACGCTGTCGGATTCTCGCGAGGCTCGGATTCTATCGCGAGACTCGGATTCTATATAAGGAGCCGCGCGTCGCCGCCATTTTCACACGTGCATTGAGATTGATAGGGAGAGGACGTGGCTGGCGTCCTCTCCGTTTAGACACTTGATTTACTAATTTTGGGGAGCATTAGGAGTACTCAGTAGTGTACAGTGCAGAGTTTTGCTGATAGTGACCAGTGACCACCACTTTTATTTATAATCCGTTCTCTGCCTGAAAAAAGCGATACACAGCACACAGTGACTCAGTCACATACCATATCTGTGTGCACTGCTCAGGCTCAGGCCAGTGTGCTGCATCATCTATATATATTATATATCTGTCTGACTGCTCAGCTCACACAGCTTATAATTGTGGGGGAGACTGGGGAGCACTACTGCAGTGCCAGTTATAGGTTATAGCAGGAGCCAGGAGTACATAATATTATATTAAAATTAAACAGTGCACACTTTTGCTGCAGGAGTGCCACTGCCAGTGTGACTAGTGACCAGTGACCTGACCACCAGTATATAATATTAGTAGTATACTATCTCTTTATCAACCAGTCTATATTAGCAGCAGACACAGTACAGTGCGGTAGTTCACGGCTGTGGCTACCTCTGTGTCGGCACTCGGCAGCCCGTCCATAATTGTATATACCAGTGACCTAACCGTGGTTTTTTTTTCTTTCTTTATACATACATACTAGTTACGAGTATACTATCTCTTTATCAACCAGTCTATATATTAGCAGCAGACACAGTACAGTGCGGTAGTTCACGGCTGTGGCTACCTCTGTGTCGGCACTCGGCAGCCCGTCCATAATTGTATATACCACCTAACCGTGGTTTTTTTTTCTTTCTTTATACATACATACTAGTTACGAGTATACTATCTCTTTATCAACCAGTCTATATATTAGCAGCAGACACAGTACAGTGCGGTAGTTCACGGCTGTGGCTACCTCTGTGTCGGCACTCGGCAGCCCGTCCATAATTGTATATACCACCTAACCGTGGTTTTTTTTTCTTTCTTTATACATACATACTAGTTACGAGTATACTATCTCTTTATCAACCAGTCTATATATTAGCAGCAGACACAGTACAGTGCGGTAGTTCACGGCTGTGGCTACCTCTGTGTCGGCACTCGGCAGCCCGTCCATAATTGTATATACCACCTAACCGTGGTTTTTTTTTTCTTTCTTTATACATACATACTAGTTACGAGTATACTATCTCTTTATCAACCAGTCTATATATTAGCAGCAGACACAGTACAGTGCGGTAGTTCACGGCTGTGGCTACCTCTGTGTCGGCACTCGGCAGCCCGTCCATAATTGTATATACCAGTGACCTAACCGTGGTTTTTTTTTCTTTCTTTATACATACATACTAGTTACGAGTATACTATCTCTTTATCAACCAGTCTATATATTAGCAGCAGACACAGTACAGTGCGGTAGTTCACGGCTGTGGCTACCTCTGTGTCGGCACTCGGCAGCCCGTCCATAATTGTATATACCACCTAACCGTGGTTTTTTTTTCTTTCTTTATACATACATACTAGTTACGAGTATACTATCTCTTTATCAACCAGTCTATATATTAGCAGCAGACACAGTACAGTGCGGTAGTTCACGGCTGTGGCTACCTCTGTGTCGGCACTCGGCAGCCCGTCCATAATTGTATATACCACCTAACCGTGGTTTTTTTTTCTTTCTTTATACATACATACTAGTTACGAGTATACTATCTCTTTATCAACCAGTCTATATATTAGCAGCAGACACAGTACAGTGCGGTAGTTCACGGCTGTGGCTACCTCTGTGTCGGCACTCGGCAGCCCGTCCATAATTGTATATACCACCTAACCGTGGTTTTTTTTTCTTTCTTTATACATACATACTAGTTACGAGTATACTATCTCTTTATCAACCAGTCTATATATTAGCAGCAGACACAGTACAGTGCGGTAGTTCACGGCTGTGGCTACCTCTGTGTCGGCACTCGGCAGCCCGTCCATAATTGTATACTAGTATCCAATCCATCCATCTCCATTGTTTACCTGAGGTGCCTTTTAGTTGTGCCTATTAAAATATGGAGAACAAAAATGTTGAGGTTCCAAAATTAGGGAAAGATCAAGATCCACTTCCACCTCGTGCTGAAGCTGCTGCCACTAGTCATGGCCGAGACGATGAAATGCCAGCAACGTCGTCTGCCAAGGCCGATGCCCAATGGCATAGTACAGAGCATGTCAAAACCAAAACACCAAATATCAGTAAAAAAAGGACTCCAAAACCTAAAATAAAATTGTCGTCGGAGAAGCGTAAACTTGCCAATATGCCATTTACCACACGGAGTGGCAAGGAACGGCTGAGGCCCTGGCCTATGTTCATGGCTAGTGGTTCAGCTTCACATGAGGATGGAAGCACTCAGCCTCTCGCTAGAAAACTGAAAAGACTCAAGCTGGCAAAAGCACCGCAAAGAACTGTGCGTTCTTTGAAATCCCAAATCCACAAGGAGAGTCCAATTGTGTCGGTTGCGATGCCTGACCTTCCCAACACTGGACGTGAAGAGCATGCGCCTTCCACCATTTGCACGCCCCCTGCAAGTGCTGGAAGGAGCACCCGCAGTCCAGTTCCTGATAGTCAGATTGAAGATGTCAGTGTTGAAGTACACCAGGATGAGGAGGATATGGGTGTTGCTGGCGCTGGGGAGGAAATTGACCAGGAGGATTCTGATGGTGAGGTGGTTTGTTTAAGTCAGGCACCCGGGGAGACACCTGTTGTCCGTGGGAGGAATATGGCCGTTGACATGCCAGGTGAAAATACCAAAAAAATCAGCTCTTCGGTGTGGAGGTATTTCACCAGAAATGCGGACAACAGGTGTCAAGCCGTGTGTTCCCTTTGTCAAGCTGTAATAAGTAGGGGTAAGGACGTTAACCACCTCGGAACATCCTCCCTTATACGTCACCTGCAGCGCATTCATAATAAGTCAGTGACAAGTTCAAAAACTTTGGGTGACAGCGGAAGCAGTCCACTGACCAGTAAATCCCTTCCTCTTGTAACCAAGCTCACGCAAACCACCCCACCAACTCCCTCAGTGTCAATTTCCTCCTTCCCCAGGAATGCCAATAGTCCTGCAGGCCATGTCACTGGCAAGTCTGACGAGTCCTCTCCTGCCTGGGATTCCTCCAATGCATCCTTGCGTGTAACGCCTACTGCTGCTGGCGCTGCTGTTGTTGCCGCTGGGAGTCGATGGTCATCCCAGAGGGGAAGTCGTAAGCCCACTTGTACTACTTCCAGTAAGCAATTGACTGTTCAACAGTCCTTTGCGAGGAAGATGAAATATCACAGCAGTCATCCTACTGCAAAGCGGATAACTGAGTCCTTGACAACTATGTTGGTGTTAGACGTGCGTCCGGTATCCGCCGTTAGTTCACAGGGAACTAGACAATTTATTGAGGCAGTGTGCCCCCGTTACCAAATACCATCTAGGTTCCACTTCTCTAGGCAGGCGATACCGAGAATGTACACGGACGTCAGAAAAAGACTCACCAGTCTCCTAAAAAATGCAGTTGTACCCAATGTCCACTTAACCACGGACATGTGGACAAGTGGAGCAGGGCAGGGTCAGGACTATATGACTATGACAGCCCACTGGGTAGATGTATGGACTCCCGCCGCAAGAACAGCAGCGGCGGCACCAGTAGCAGCATCTCGCAAATGCCAACTCTTTCCTAGGCAGGCTACGCTTTGTATCACCGCTTTCCAGAATACGCACACAGCTGAAAACCTCTTACGGCAACTGAGGAAGATCATCGCGGAATGGCTTACCCCAATTGGACTCTCCTGTGGATTTGTGGCATCGGACAACGCCAGCAATATTGTGTGTGCATTAAATATGGGCAAATTCCAGCACGTCCCATGTTTTGCACATACCTTGAATTTGGTGGTGCAGAATTTTTAAAAAAACGACAGGGGCGTGCAAGAGATGCTGTCGGTGGCCAGAAAAATTGCGGGACACTTTCGGCGTACAGGCACCACGTACAGAAGACTGGAGCACCACCAAAAACTACTGAACCTGCCCTGCCATCATCTGAAGCAAGAAGTGGTAACGAGGTGGAATTCAACCCTCTATATGCTTCAGAGGTTGGAGGAGCAGCAAAAGGCCATTCAAGCCTATACAATTGAGCACGATATAGGAGATGGAATGCACCTGTCTCAAGTGCAGTGGAGAATGATTTCAACGTTGTGCAAGGTTCTGATGCCCTTTGAACTTGCCACACGTGAAGTCAGTTCAGACACTGCCAGCCTGAGTCAGGTCATTCCCCTCATCAGGCTTTTGCAGAAGAAGCTGGAGGCATTGAAGAAGGAGCTAAAAGGGAGCGATTCCGCTAGGCATGTGGGACTTGTGGATGCAGCCCTTAATTCGCTTAACAAGGATTCACGGGTGGTCAATCTGTTGAAATCAGAGCACTACATTTTGGCCACCGTGCTCGATCCTAGATTTAAAGCCTACCTTGGATCTCTCTTTCCGGCAGACACAGGTCTGCTGGGGTTGAAAGACCTGCTGGTGACAAAATTGTCAAGTCAAGCGGAACGCGACCTGTCAACATCTCCTCCTTCACATTCTCCCGCAACTGGGGGTGCGAGGAAAAGGCTCAGAATTCCGAGCCCACCCGCTGGCGGTGATGCAGGGCAGTCTGGAGCGACTGCTGATGCTGACATCTGGTCCGGACTGAAGGACCTGACAACGATTACGGACATGTCGTCTACTGTCACTGCATATGATTCTCTCACCATTGAAAGAATGGTGGAGGATTATATGAGTGACCGCATCCAAGTAGGCACGTCACACAGTCCGTACTTATACTGGCAGGAAAAAGAGGCAATTTGGAGGCCCTTGCACAAACTGGCTTTATTCTACCTAAGTTGCCCTCCCACAAGTGTGTACTCCGAAAGAGTGTTTAGTGCCGCCGCTCACCTTGTCAGCAATCGGCGTACGAGGTTACATCCAGAAAATGTGGAGAAGATGATGTTCATTAAAATGAATTATAATCAATTCCTCCGCGGAGACATTGACCAGCAGCAATTGCCTCCACAAAGTACACAGGGAGCTGAGATGGTGGATTCCAGTGGGGACGAATTGATAATCTGTGAGGAGGGGGATGTACACGGTGATATATCGGAGGGTGAAGATGAGGTGGACATCTTGCCTCTGTAGAGCCAGTTTGTGCAAGGAGAGATTAATTGCTTCTTTTTTGGGGGGGGTCCAAACCAACCCGTCATATCAGTCACAGTCGTGTGGCAGACCCTGTCACTGAAATGATGGGTTGGTTAAAGTGTGCATGTCCTGTTTTGTTTATACAACATAAGGGTGGGTGGGAGGGCCCAAGGACAATTCCATCTTGCACCTCTTTTTTCTTTTCTTTTTCTTTGCATCATGTGCTGATTGGGGAGGGTTTTTTTGGAAGGGACATCCTGCGTGACACTGCAGTGCCACTCCTAGATGGGCCCGGTGTTTGTGATGGCCACTAGGGTCGCTAATCTTACTCACACAGTCAGCTACCTCATTGCGCCTCTTTTTTTCTTTGCGTCATGTGCTGTTTGGGGAGGGTTTTTTGGAAGGGACATCCTGCGTGACACTGCAGTGCCACTCCTAGATGGGCCCGGTGTTTGTGTCGGCCACTAGGGTCGCTAATCTTACTCACACAGCTACCTCATTGCGCCTCTTTTTTTCTTTGCGTCATGTGCTGTTTGGGGAGGGTTTTTTGGAAGGGCCATCCTGCGTGACACTGCAGTGCCACTCCTAGATGGGCCCGGTGTTTGTGTCGGCCACTAGGGTCGCTAATCTTACTCACACAGCTACCTCATTGCGCCTCTTTTTTTCTTTGCGTCATGTGCTGTTTGGGGAGGGTTTTTTGGAAGGGACATCCTGCGTGACACTGCAGTGCCACTCCTAGATGGGCCCGGTGTTTGTGTCGGCCACTAGGGTCGCTTATCTTACTCACACAGCGACCTCGGTGCAAATTTTAGGACTAAAAATAATATTGTGAGGTGTGAGGTATTCAGAATAGACTGAAAATGAGTGTAAATTATGGTTTTTGAGGTTAATAATACTTTGGGATCAAAATGACCCCCAAATTCTATGATTTAAGCTGTTTTTTAGTGTTTTTGGAAAAAAACACCCGAATCCAAAACACACCCGAATCCGACAAAAAAAATTCGGTGAGGTTTTGCCAAAACGCGTTCGAACCCAAAACACGGCCGCGGAACCGAACCCAAAACCAAAACACAAAACACGAAAAATTTCAGGCGCTCATCTCTATTCAAAATAAAGGACACTGAAATCTATATATACATTTTCTTTCGTCAGTTTGTATGTTCTCCCTGTACTTGCGTGGCTTTCCTCTAGGTACACCGGTTTCCTTCCATAATCCAAAAATATACTTGCAGGTTAATTGGATCCCAACAAAATGAACCCTAGTGTGAATGTGTGTGTAGGAATATAAATTGTAAGCTTCACTGTGGCAGGGATTGAGTTGAATAGCCAAATATTCTCTGTAAAGTGCTGCAATATGTGTGTGCTATATAAATAACTGGTAATAAATAATATGAGATATATGCTTAATACAAAAGGTTGTTTTGTTTTTTACTCTCTCCTTCTGTCTATATATACTATAGACCATCTATAGTGTTAGTTATTAAGATTGTATTTCTGCTAGAATATTTTTTTTTTTACCAAAAAATTTAATTCCAGATTATATTATATGTGTGTATATGTATATGTGTGTATATGTAGTAGGGCTATGGATTGTAAGATCCACTGGGGAATGGACTGATTTCAGTGACTGAAGTATTGTCTACAATGTGCTGCAGAATATGTGTTCACTATATATTTGTTCATAAATAAATGGAATACCCAATTTTTAGAAGGCAAACTGCTCCTAGATAGGAGAAAATCCTCAACAACCAATTTGTTGCATCTGCCTCCTTATTCGCCCAAAATAACATGCAGAAATAACATTTTAGTTCATAGTTAACAACTCATCATAATAGCTGAGGGTGTTTGGAAATTCTTGCTCATTATGTGGGGTGTGTATGGTGGCAGGTGGATGACGTTTGTGACATGCTGTGGTTTTCAAGAAGGCATCGTGTAAAGTCCATGGAAAGTATGTGCTAATGGAAAGCTAGAGAAAGGATTACATAGATTAGGAATGTTCCAAAAAGATTAAGAATGTTCCAAAAATCTATCAAGAAAAGAAAGGGAGGGGGGAGAGAGATATTTATTAAAAGAAGACAACAAAAAACAAGAATAGCGAGAAAGCTATGAAGGAGAATTAGGAAAATCAATTTTTAAAGGGAAGATGTGAAAATAAAACACAGTGAAAAGGTGTTCCGTGGAATAACAAAACACACGTAGATATGCAATAAAAATAGCTGGCAGGTAAAATCTTGCTCAATATGTATAGTTTGTTTTTTTACAAGGTATTTTTAAAGCGGGTATTTTACAGGATTGGACACTGACTGCGTGAGGATAACATTTAATCAGGTAATGATCCAAGAAATGTGTGTAATGCCCCTTTAACACCTCTAATTTTTTCTTTCAAGACAAATTGTATATCCCTTAATTCAAGTTCAAATGATTGATGTGTGAAAAAAACTAACAGCTCAGCATTCATATTAAAAGACAGCACATAAAAAATTCTCAGTTTAAATCACTCTTCACAAAGAAAATGTACTAACGTTAGTAAATATACTAAATAAAGGAACGTGGCTGTGCTTTTTCAAATATCTTCACAGTGCATAATATTCATTTCAATTCTAAGGGGTATATTCAATTAAAGTCGGATCCATTCCGACATGTATTTGTCGGAATGGATCCGACAACCCCTATTCAATCCCATCCAGAGGAGGAGAGGGGTGGGGGGGGGGGGGGGGGTGAGCCGCGGGGGGACAGCCGGCAGCAGCCAGAGGAGATCAGCGCTACGGAGTAGCGCTGCAGCAGGATGTCACTCAGCCACCCGACCTCACGGCAGCTTCCACCCGGCTCCAGCAGCGTGCTGGAGCCAGGTGGAAGCTGCCGTGAGGTCGGGCGGGTGAGTGGCATCCAGCTGCAGCGCTGATCGTAACGCTGATCTTCTGTATGCCTGCCGCCTGTCCCCCCGTCTCCCTGCGGCTCCCCCCCCTCGCCTCCTCCGGGTCCATCTCATTCCGACATCATTTTGATGTCGGATTGAGATAGTCGAAAAGGGGGCCAAAACCTGTCGGATTTGACCCCGTTTTCGACATCAACACATGGATCGGCAGCTATTCCGCCGATCCACGTGCTTTTCGACAAGTCGAACGCCTCAACTTGTCAAAAAGCTCTTAATAGGTCGAATCAGGATTCGACCTCAAAAAGTCGAAAACTGCCGTCTTTTCGACAGACGGCAGTTTTCGACTGCAATTGAATTATACCCCTTAAGCTTTACATTAATGAATATTAACTAAAAGTCTATGGTTTATATTTCTATGTGTTGGCTTAGATCCAACGATGTTCAGATTACGCTATCCTGACATGGCGATCCTGAACTCCACGGAGAAGCGAAAAGCAGAGCTTTCCGTTCCTACATGAATTGCACTCACCATACCTCAGTATGGTGACGCGATTCAGGCATGGATCGGGGCTGGGGAGGCAGGTGGGCTCTGGAAAAGTCAGGAACTTTCTCCACGGTACCCCCTCTGTGAATGACCCACAATAGAGAAAAGTAATTTTTTCCCTGTTACACGAATAGATCCCTATGTACAGTAGCAGCACATATTACCACTCCTAACATATATAGAATGGAATACACTAAAGGTAACTAAAATGTGACTATGGAAGGTTTGGAATAAAATATATATTAAAAACAGGATTAGCAAATTGTTCTACTTTGCCTCACATTAAGATGACAGTGTGGGGGAGATGAACTAAGCCTTAAAAAGTGATCAAGTGGACGGAGATGAAGTACCAGCCAATCGGCTCCTAACTGCCATGTCACAGTCTGGGATTGAAAAATGACAGCAGCTGATTGGATGGTAGTTTATCACTCTCCACTTTATAGCTTTTAAGGCTTAGTACATCTGGCCATGTATATGTATTACACATATTCTTTACTGCCACAGTCATAGGTAACAGCCAGCTGGTCCAATACAGAATTCCATCTATTTACAAAGCTGCTTAATATCTTTAACCACTTGCCTGGCATGGTCGCATCAGATACTACCGTGCCTGCAAGTGTCTTATCTGACCTGGTCACACAGTATGCGACCAGTTAGATAAACAGCGTTAGCAGCGACAGGGAAGGGAAACTTCTCTCCGCTGCTGCTGTCATAGGGACCGGAAGGTCCCTCTGCCTCCCTGCACTCTCCCCTACTGATTGCCATGCTGCCGATCACTGCTGATCGGTCAGCACGGCAGGACCCCCCCATCCTCCACAGCGGCTGCAGACAATGGCAGCCGCTGGGGAGTGTAAATTAACCCCCCCAAGCCACCCCCACAGGGCCGGTTCTTGCCCTTGTGGCGCCCCGGGCAAAGTATAGGGGCGTGGCTTCAAATGGGGGCGTGGTCAGTTCCGCCCCCATTTGTGCCCCCTGTAGCGCCACTGAAAGAAAAAAAGTATACTTACTATCCCCGTTCCTGATCCAGACCGCTGCAGACCTCCTCCGCCGGCGCCGCTCTTCTCCTCTCCTCGATCTATGGGAGAGACGTTATTACGTCTCTCCCATAGAACAGCATAGACACTAGAGGTCAATTATGACCCCTAGTGTCTGTGCCACTATGCTGTGCGGTGCGCGATGACGTCATCGCGCACCGCACAAAAAAGGTCCTCTCCATGAAGGGAAACTAGACGCTACGCGTCTGGTTCCCTTCAAAGCGGGGGGTGGGGCACTGCGGGGGGCACAGTGGCGGATCTTGCCATAGTGCGGCGCCCTCCGGAAGGCGGCGCCCCGGGCAAAAGTCCTGCTTGCCCGTGGCAAGATCCGCTACTGCACCCCCAGACCCTCCCTGTATACGTGGAGGCTGTCCTGGCTTTCAAAATGAATGCCGCGATAGTCGCAATGTTTCCGGTGTTCCGATGGTCGTGATGTTCCAGATCGATGTTTCAATATTTGGAGAGAAAATAATGTAAAACAAAAAAATACAATTTTTTTTTTTTTTAACTAAAATCATCTTGGATAGGGTTAAATTAATGTTCTTCACATAATTCACTCATTAAAAAAAACTACAATTTCAGAGTGGTTTTTGAGGGGAAAAATTGTCAGTTAAGTGGTTAAACATCTTATATCTTGCTAAACAGCACCCTTCTCTCATTATGCACCCATCGCCGCCGTGCAATGCTTTTGCATCCGTGCAGGTGGGTTGAGCCTGACATGCAGGGCGGACTAGCCATGTGATGGGCGTCCTCCCACATGTCAAAAAAACTGATCGTAGATGTGCTAAATTTGCTTAAAGGCCGCTGCCTCCAGGTGAAGGTGCAGCTAAAAAAACTATTAAAACATTAGGTGTTGTGTTTTTATTTTAATATTTTCTTTACAGGCGGACTATGGGTGCCAGCGGGCCCTTAATGTCCGAGCATGCTGGCATTTGTGGTTCAACAATATTAGTAGTATAACATGAACCCTGCACCCACCACCACCAGGGGTTCGGAGCATTGCTCAGGAAGGGGACCCCATTTAGTTTAATGCTATGGCAGGGAGACCCCACACTGAGTGTCTCCCCTGCTATGGCATTATCCCCCCTGGCTGGTTCAGCCTATTGGTTAAATAGGGGGAGCCCTATGTTTTGTTTATTGCTTCTTTCTTGGGGGGGGGGGGGGGGCACCATTGCAATAAGCCAGTGCCTCACCATTCACTGGTCTCACCGAACGTCGCTGCCCATTGCAATCAATCAGCTTCCGTCATTTTTCTAGCACATCCTGTAAAATGACAGCTAGAAGCAACTTCACGTTATCTCTCTGAAGGATTAATACATCACCTCACCCATGAGTGATGGTAAAAAAAAGTAAAGCTTAATTAATTACTTCAGCTGCAATTATACTGTAGTTGTAAAATAAAGCTGAAGTTCTGGAAATATTTATTAAGGAACGTAGTTTTGGAAATGTTGATACACTTACTGAGCATGGAATATCATTTAATATGCTCATTCTTACCATTGAGCTGCACGTCCAATCACAGCAGCAAATTTACTGCAGGCTTCTCAAAATATCACCCAATTCTGTTTGATGCAATATTGTTTATGGCTTAGCCGCTTATCTTATTTCCATATTGCATTCATTTAGATTTTATTTCAGATCTTTAGATGGACATGCTATTGACTATGCATTTCCCCATGATACAGACTACCTTGTTTCTTGGATACAGTAATTGTATAATCCTTCTATAGTCTTTTTACCTATTGTTAACTTAAATAAATCTTATACTTGCTGATGTGTAACCCATAATAAAAATCTAGCAGTATCCCCATGTCACGAGCAGCCAAGCTCGTCTGTTATTCGGGTCCCGGTTGTTGCTAGGTGACCGGAAGAGCCATTTACTTCCAGCCGGCGGCTTCCCGCTGGTCGCTAGGCAATGGAGACACCTAGCAGCCGCAGGGAAATCTGGGCAGCAAGGACGTGCAGCGCTGCAGCTGCACGGGATTATTCATTAGAAGAGGGCCTGGCTGGGTGAGCTGTGTGATTGGGTGCTTCAGCCTTTATCTGACATTCAGCTCTGCCAGGACCTGTCGGTTATAGTCCTCAGTTACTGCGCAAGCCCTTGTCGCTCTACATTGTATTCCAGATTATCCTGGTTTCACCTGTCTGCCGCATTTGTTCCTGAGTATCTGACCTGTCTGCAAACATTCTACACGGCCAAACAGCAGTTGTTCCTGAATATCTGACCTGTCTGCAAACATCCTGCACGGCCAATCCACAGTTGATCCGGAACATCTGACCTGTCTGCAAACATCCTACACGGCCAAACTGCAGCTGTTCCTGAATATCTGGCCTGTCTGCAAACACCCTGCACGGCCAAATCCTAGAAGCCTAACACTACCTCAAGTCTTTTAATAGGTTTACTTTGGGACATCATCAGCATAGAATGGAAATTTACTGTAAGGAGTACTCAGGACACGGAATTCATTGGGTTTACCATTCAATTAGATGCCTTTCTTGCAAGCATGGATATCTGTAGCTATAACTAGTTGGGGTAACTAGAAAATGTACCTGCCTTTTATAGGTACGATGTTGATTTGATAGCTACATCTACTGTACAGTTTGTCACATTGTTTTTAAAAGAATGAACTCATTTGGCTTGTGTTGTTTTTAAGGTGTGTTTTACTAGGATCAGATAATGCATTTATTATCAGTCTGCAACTTTTTATTCCCTGTGTATAACCTGTTATGAAATGGCTGGGGGGAAAACAGGGTTTTTCAGTGTGCCAATCTTATGAGAGATTGTGACCTCTCCACCTGTGTTGTGAAGAAGGGGAAAAACAAGATATAAGCCACAGACTGACAATTATATAATTGAAGAAACAGTGTCCTCCGCAGCACAGAACAGTGATAAAAGGTCCTATCAGGCTGATACAAGAAGATTGTGATGGGAAACACCTCTGTCTCAACCAAAGCTCACCACATCCAACCTGTTTCACCTTCACTGCCAAACTTTAGGCTTTTACAGAGGGAGGGAAGGGAATGTGTCAATTTTTACCCATTCTGAATTCTATGTATTTCCATAAACAGTATAGAAAAAAAGAGATTATATTTAAATGTCAATGACTTGTCCTATCTCTTTTGGCGACAATGGTGGTCCTGGTTTTAGAAGCTCCATAATGATGTCAGGAGAGAGCAGTAAGCAGGTGTCTTCATGTTGCTGTAAGACCTTTGCCCAGTATGCTTGGTCTTGCTGCAGCTTCTGGATCTCTATGCGCAGGGCAGCATTGTCCTTCTCTAGCCTTTCAAACTCCTGCAGAGAGAAAATATGTACAGTATGAGGCTAATATGAGTCACTGCAGACCAGGGTTCTCATTGAAGTGTCTCCCCTCCCGGAAAGACTAAAAGATCTTAACATGTATAGTTTGGAGCAGAGAAGAGAAAGGGAGGACATGATAGACATTATCATATATACCAAGGTTTTAACAAGGTACAGGAGGGAAACATTCTTTAAAGTAAGAGAAGTATTAGAACTTGAGGACATGCAATAAAACTGGAGGGAGGGAGGTTCAGGGGAAATTTAAAGAAAAAATACTTAATAGAAAGGGTAGTGCAGCCGTGGCCAACCTGTGGCTCTTGAGCCACATGCGGCTCTTTCTTTATTCAAATGTGGCTCCCGACACTCAGTCACCTCACCACAACAGATCCTGGAAACTGGTACACTCCAACCAGACACACAGCAGCACTACGACGACTGAAAACTGAGGGAGCCAGATACTGGGCTGTAGTGACACAAGGGAGAGATGGCCGGAGTGATACAGAAAGATCCTGGTAGGAGAGACATAATGGGGGAGCTGACTGGAGTGACACAGGAGGGTGCTGGCAAGAGTGACACAATGGGGACCTGGCTGGAGTGACAAAGGAGAATCCTGGCAGGAGAGACACAATGGGGAGCTGACTGGAGTGACACATGGGGGAGCTGACTGGAGTGACACATGGGGGAGCTGGCTGGAGTGACACACGGAGGAGCTGAAGTATATTATGTGAATATGGCTTTTTCAATATATGTTATGTGGATCTGGATTTTTTTATTATTTTATGTGGAAGTGTCTTTTTAAATGTATTTTATGTGGATCTGGCATTTTCATTGTCTTTTATAACAGGGGTGTGGCCTAGCAGGCACAAGGTCACAACCCATTTTTGCAACACGCCTTCGGCTTGATGTCGGCTCTTTGACGTACCTAACAAGCTTTTTTGGCTCTTTGTCTCTGACTGGTTGGCCACCCCTGGGGTAGTGGATAAGTGGAATAGCCTCCCAGCAGAGGTGGCAGAGGCAAAGATAACGCAATTATACATGCTTGGCATAGGCATATGAATCTCTTACAAAGAACTAAGGATTAAAAAGGGTTGAGATTACCTGAAGGATAGAAAAGGGGCAGACTAGATGGGCCAAGTGGTTCTTATCTGTTGTCAAATTCTATGTGTATATATATATATATATATATATATTATATATTTATATATATATAGATATGTACTGTATGTGTGTATATATGTGTGTATCATATAGAACACCAGCAAAGCAACTTCCAGTGATTTCCTAAAGACATAAAATATTATTATTATTATTATTATTATTATTATTCTCCTTTATATGGTGCCACAGGGGTTCCGCAGTGCCCAATTACACAGTACATAAACAAATAATCAAAACAGGAAAACTGTGACTTACAGTTGAAAACAATGGGGTCTATTAAATTATTGTCGGAATTACCGACTTGTCTGAAAAACGGCACTTTCCGACTTTTTTAGGTCGAATCTGGATTCAACCTATTCAAGTCCAGTGCCGTTTTTCCAACTTGTTGGAAATTCCAACTTGTCGGAAAACAGTGGATCGGAGGATTAGCTGCGGAGCCACACATTTTGTCCGACGGGTTTTTGGCCCGTTTTAGACAATGCCAATCCGAGCTTTAAACAAAGTCGGATCGGCATTGTCGAAAACGGGCAAAAACCTGTCGGAAATGCCCACATATTGAATATTGAAGTGTCGGATCCTATCCTAATTGAATAATAATTGAATATACCCCAATATAAGACAAGTACAGGGTAAATAAACATAGTTGCATCAGCAGATGAAACTGAAATAAGTTTCATGGTGGCAGAAAAGCGTGCGATTTGGTGCAGTCAAATATGGTTTAAGTAAGAGAAGGATAAGCATATGAGGGTTGAGGGCCCTGCTCATGAGAGCTTACACTCTTAACGGGATGGGTAGACAGACAGGGTTGACACAGATGGGGTAGACAGTGAGCGTGGAACAGAGTGTTAGGATGAGATTTGGCTGGGTTTGGTGAAGGAGTGGGTCTTGGGAGCCCATTTGAAGTTTTGTAGAGAGGTGGAGAGTCTAAGAGGGATAGGTAGAGAATTCCAGAGAAAGAGAGCAGCATGTGAAAAATCTTGGAGGTAGGAGTGGGAAGAAGTAATCAGTTGTCAGAGATGTAATCAGTAATCATATAGTAATCAGTAATCATATAGTCAGAGATGTAAATGGGAGAGGAGTGGGCGAGGGCTTTGTAAGTGAGTGTGAGAAGTTTGGATTGGATTCTGAAATGGAAGGGAAGCCAGTGAAGGTCTTGTAGGAGAGGGCAGGTGGATGTAGTACGTTTGATGAGGAAGATAATCCGGCAGCAGCATTGAGGATAGTTCGGAGTGGAGAGAGGCATTTGTCAGGAATGCCAGTCAGGAGGAGATTACAGTAGTCCAGTAGTCCAGTCTGGAGATGACCAGTGAGTGGATAAGGGTTTTAGGGGTATATTCAATTGAAGTCGAATTCCGGCGTGAATTCGATCGTTTTTGGATTCGACACTATTCGACAGGCAAAACCCTCCACCCGGGACCATGAATTCGACATATTCAATTAATAACGGATTTGACACTCCCCCTGTCGAAAAACGGACAAATCGTCGAATAGTGGGCGGCCTGGATTCGACTTCCCGCCGTTTGGAGTCCTATATAGGGCTTGTTTGCTGCGTGCTCAGCAGCCATTTTGTGAACCTGCAGAGCAGAGTGAGGAGCTGCAGAGTGATCAATTTGGTTTTGGAGTGAGGAGAGAGGAGTGGCTTTGGAGAAGTGTATCCTGGGTAAAACTGTGGAATCATGGGTACATTTCCCTCAGCAAAATAAAGGAAAAAATATTCTTTTAAAAACTCATTTAAATAATACTTGTGGGTCATAAATAGACAAACCAAGTTGATAACCCCTTCAAATATAAATAGATATGCTATTAGCTATCCAAAAAGCACCAAAAAATACATGTTATTAAAATTTCTTATCAGCTCACGACAGAAAAAGGAGGTGCAATGAAATTGACGAAATGACTGTCGAAAAGCTCTGTTGTCGAATTGACATTCTTCAATTGAATATACTTTTGTCGAAAAGCCGCATTTTTAACATTACAGACATGAAATTGTCGAATAGCAAAAAGTCGAAAATGAAACGACAGGTTTTTTGTCGAAAAGTACTGTATTGAATTGTTGAATCCAATTCGACAGGTTTTTTTGGTCGAAAATGCCCCGTTTTTTGGCAATTTCAGTAATTCTACATCAATTAAATAAATATACCCCTTAGTAGAAAGGGTGAGAAAGGGTCTGATCCTGGAAATATTTTTGAGATGAAAACGGCAGGTTTGTGGGAGTTGCTGAATGAATACATGCTCCTTTGTGGTCTAAACTTTCCCTCAGCAACTTTATAGTGTACAAAAGTAATAAAATCCATAAGAAAATTATCATAGAATCAGCTACTTCTATAAAAACATATGTTTGGTTCCTGTGAACAATAGTTTGAAAACTAAAGCTGGGCATACCCTATACAATTATCTGCCAGACCATCTGCCAGATCTGGCTGGTTGGAATGAAAATCTGGTAATGGATAAGAGCAAATGACAAATCGACCATTTGCTCCCAAACACTGGAAAATGGACAAAATCTGTCGGTTAAATGACGGATTTAACCAATTTGTAAGAACAACAGTTTTTGTCCGTCAATTGTCATTTGCTCTCATCCATTACCAACCAGCCAGATATCAACTGTATAGTGTAAGCCCAGCTTTAGCCACCAGAGGGAGCTCTAAATTTAAGAATACTGTTCTCTATTGTTTCACTGTTCTCTATCATGTGTTCACCAATTATTTCTTTCTTATGGAATAATAATAATAATAATAATAATAATAATAATAAACTCTCCAACCAGAACACTCCCATTTATCATAATTTTGTCCTATTTAACATGTTTATTGGTGTCGGGAAGAAACTACCCCTTAACTGGCTAGTCCGACAAAGAATAGATCGATAACGCCTATTAGATGGCAACACAGAAACATCCAAAAATTTGGATGAGATAAGTCTCCTAAGATGCTTTTCACCGTAGTGAGAAGCCTTCTCTTTATATATATGCAGGATGCAGGGCAAGCTAACTCCAATAGTTCTGCTCGCAGTTTTTACCACTCTCTGAAGAGACTTACGTTCTGCTGCAGTGCAGGTACCAAACCACACCACAATTTTGTATGTAAGGATACTCTCTAAGATAGCCGAGTAAAAATTAACCAGGATTTCCTTACATACTCCCAACATTCACATTCTCCTCAATAAAAACAAACATTGTTGGGCCTTTTTAATAACACAATGTGTGTGGACACTCCAGGACAAGTCTTTGGAGATATTAGTACCCAAAAATGTAAAAGACTCGACCGTCTCCACTTTTTGGCAATTTAAAACTAATGGGCAGAGGGGCTGTTTGTGCAATTTCCTAAAATCTATTATCATTTCTTTGTTGTTGTTTTTTTACATTTTAAATGAAGTGGTTCATTTCACTCCAAGCTTCCAACCTAGAGACCTCAGATCTTTACTCTGACTCATCATTCTCACTTATTATACCCCTTTTCCACTAGCTCCTTAACACACGGGTAAATGCGCGGGGGCGCGCATTTACCCGTGTTTTTCCCTAGTGGAAACGGGTCCCCCGGCAAATTCCCGGATCAAGTGATCCGGGAATCCTACCCTGGTAGCTAGCCGGGTTGAACACGTGTTCAACCCGGCTAGCTGTCTAGTGTGAACGGGAGCCGTGTCGAGGCGACACGGCTCCCATTCACAGTGCATAGGGAGGGCGGCGCTGGGAGATCATGTGATATCCCAGCGCCGCCCCTGCCGCGTCACTAGCGCGTCACCAACCCGGCAATTGCCGGGTTGGTGAGCGCTGTCTGCAGGGGGCTGTAGCACGGGTCGCAGCCTGGAAAAGGGGTATAATTAGGCCTACAACTGCGATATCATCAGCGAATTTGATAATGTGAACTGACTCCAATCGTAAGTAAACAGGGAGTACAACAGGGGGCTCAATACGCATCCCTGAGGAATTACCGTACTAAGTACAAACTCACTAGATAAAAAGCTACGCAATCTGACAGACTGAGGCCTATTAGTCAGAAAATCTAGGATCCATCTACATCCAAAATGATTCAGACCTAGCTGAGATAACTTACGCACTAGAGATATTGGAATGACCGTATTAAATGCCGAACTATAATCCACAAACAAAATTCTTGCATGTGGATTCTAAATGGGTAACTACTCGGTGAACCAAAGTAATAGCAGAGGGGGTTGTAGAGTGCCATATTACATAGATCTCCTATGAGAGAGTATCATTCACACCAGTTCCTGTCCCATTGTAGCTTACAGCAATGTTTACATTTTATTCTTAACTAATGGACACACGTGTACCTGCTTTGTTGTTTCAATACAGAAATTAAAACAGTAAAAACATTTTTAACCCTGTCTGGTTTAAATAAAAAAAATTTAAATCATTATTAATAATATCAATATTATATATAGATCTGTGGTTATACATGTTAATTTTAGGCAGTTTCCTGTTAATAGGGTAGGTATTGACTCGATTTATTATTTTGTAGCTTGTTTAAACCTATTTGCTGTTAAAGTATTTTTTGCCAACACCTGCAATCCAAATGTAAAATAGGGTGAAGTGCAACCCAAGGCCATGCCCTCTTATCTTTTTCAGAGGGCTCCAGTATTCATTATGGGACGTAACCATGCACTGTTGCTCAGTAAGTTCTACTTGTTGCTGGCGGTCACATGACCGACCATGGCATCCTGACAGTGAGAATCCTGACACTGGGCGGGGATAAGTACTTTACCCCTCTCCTTTCCCCTATTCGTAACCCTCGAGGGGTGTCGGCTAGGGCTAACCCTCCGGGGATGTCAGCTATGGCTAAACCTCTGGGGGTGACGGCTACGGCATACGCAGCCAGATCTGAGTCCATCTCCTCACATGCTGGGGGCCACCCAGCACAGGGCAAGGCTGCCCAGCATGTGTGACGGCCCGCCTCCCGATGCGTCCGCAATTACATTGCGGACACATCGAACTAAGGTTGACCCCTGGCAGCGCATCCTGGCTGCGCTGTCAGGCGGCCCACTGCCATTTTTTTAATCAGAGAGGCTGCATGTGACGTCTCGCAGCAGCCCCGAAAATGCTCCCGGAACACCACCGTTTGGCCTGTCACACCCCCCAATGCCACGTGGCCACCCAGTGAACCGCCCTCCCCCCCTACGAATCCCTGCCGCTGTCAATCACATTGCCGTTGCATCCTTCCTGGATGTGCCTGCAATGTGTAAGGTCGCAGACCACCCGAATGCAGCCGCTGCGTACAGACGTAGCATTCGGGTCTGAATGACCCCCATAGTTTTTACAAGTGATACGCATTTGGAGATCACTGAAAACATTTTTTCACATTATAGAACACACGAACGGCATGAAACTGTATGATACAGTATGCTGATTACACAAATTAGGCTAAGAACCCTCTGGCCTAGCTATCTTGTACCTGGTGTAGAGTGTCTGCACGCTCTGTGTGCCTTTGCCGGCTCTTGTAAGCTGCAGCTCGATTTCTCTCTCTTTTTTTCAGTGAATTTATCTCAGCATGTGCACCCTGCTGGGAGAATACATGTCAGATACTATCTAACATAACAATAGTTTATTAAGCAATCTATTTAAACATCATCAAAACAACCCATTAGCACTTTTCCATCTAAACTGAATGACTTGGAAATTTTAGTGTTAGAAATGAACCCTTTAGGAAATATCCATTGCAGGGTTTCTCTGAACAGCACATTACTAACACAAATCTAAAGAGTGGAATTTTTTTAAATGAAAATTAAAATGTGGTTTCCAAAGTGTAATTTTAGAAAAATACTTTGACCCATGTGAAAACCTCATATACTGTATACAGTATGTCAGGGGATCCGGCCAGGAAGCTGGCATTCGGGATCCCAGCAGTCAGAATACCGATGCCGGAATCCCGGCACTGCTTGGAATGCTGGCGCCATGGATCCCGAACAAAGGACTGCCGGCACTCCACAGAGGAAAGCCGTGGAGGGAGGTCGGGGGGGGGGGGGGGGGGGGGGTGTTAGGCTTAGGCGGTGGGGGGAAGGGTTAGGCTGCGGGGAGATGTTAGGAACCACCGGGGGAGTGTTAGGGTTAGGCTGCAAGGAAGGGATGGTTACGCTGCGGAGAAGGGGGGGTAAGGGTTAGGCACCACCAGGGAGGGTTAGTCTGCGAGGAAGGGAGGATTAGGGTTAGGCTGCTGGGAGGTGGGATCAGGGTCTGGCACCACCGGGGAGGGTTAGGCAGCGAGGAAGGGAGGGTTAGGCTGGGGGAGGGGGGTTAGGGTTAGGCACCACCGGGGAGTTTTAGGGTTAGATTGCGAGGAAGGGAGGATTAGGGTTAGGCTGCTGGTAGGTGGGGTTAGGGTTAGGCACCCCCAGGGAGGGTTAGGCTCCGAAGGGGGGATGATTAGGGTCAGGTAAGGAGGGTTAGGGATTAGGTGTAGCATAATTATCTTTATAAATGAGTAAAATTTAGCTGGTTCCATTCCTTCTATTACCACTACTTTGCAGATTTGCTTATAATGCAGATTTTTCTATCAAAAATGTTTAGGAAATTTGTAGTGTAAATGACAGTGGCTGAGGTTCTGCCACAGTGTCGAAAGACAAAAACATCTGATCCTGCCCCCAACAGATGATCTGACTGAGTACTAACATACCTTAAAGGTAAAAGACTCGCCGGTGTCACAGAACACCTGCTGAAGGGGGCGGTGAAGCAGTAGGTCTAAATAATATGCCAGTATTCTCCTCTCCCGTACAGCTACTCATTGTGCCCAGAAGCAAACGCTTTCTGTGTCACTGGATAAAAGAAATGCATGATGTAAACTTGCCACATGCAGATGTGTCCTCTTAAGCCTAGCGCATACTTACCAACTAACTGGCTGCCCCCAGTTTGGCACAACAGAGGGTGTGGCATCACTGTAGGTGGGTGGTACAGGGGAGTGGATGCGCGATTGCATCATCTTGGCCATCCCCCTGCTATACAATGCACAGATTACCAGCATTGTAAAGTGGGGGGAGGGGGCAGGGCTATGATGACGCAATTCACACTGAATTGGGGGTTGCGGCCTGTGGAGGCCAGATCCTGGAGACTTGCTCACTGCATTGTAGGTGAAGCAAAACACCACTCACAGTATACTATCTACAGAGTCAAAGATTAAACAAAATGGAGAAAAGCTGCAACTGCTACATCAGAGCACTTTGCATACAGAATCAGACTCATTCCCACACAGATCAGATGTACAAATGTCACATATCAAATTGATCAGTGTAATTTAGGCATTAAGATTCGCAACATTGAAACGTTTCAACAGGGGGCAACAATAAAGCATTTGTAAAACAGCAACTGAGGAAACAAGAGATCAGGTTACGGAGACCCTGAAGTAGCGTAAGATTTCTATTGGGAGAGTGCGACCAGGGGTGGTCGCCCCATTTTTGTGTGAAAAGCGGTTGTGTAGAGGGATGAGAGTTCTTAGGTAACTGGAGGTGGAGCTTGGGAGGTCACGGAAGATGGGACCGTGATCCATTCTGAGCGAGGAGATTGGGGTGTGTCCCGTTGTGACCGCGGCGGGAAGCGCGGCGGGTGAGCATCTTGGTCAGGGGTGGAGATGCCCAGCCTGGAGAGGAGCGTTTGGGCCTCTGATTGATCTTTGGCTGTGAGAAGTTTCCCTTGGTGCCATACGAGGATCCGGAAAGGGAAACCCCAGCGGTACTTCACGTTGTGGCGGGAGAGTAGGGAGGTAATGGGTTTAAAGTCCCTACGTTTAGCTAGAGTGAGCGGGGATAAGTCCTGAAAAATTTGAAGCGGGGTGTTTTGGAAAGTCACGGATCCTAATCTTCGGGCCTCCCTCATGACGGCTTCCTTTGCCGTGAAGTAATGTAGTCGGAGAATGACATCTCTGGGCTGGGAGGAGTCCTGGGAGCGGGGCCGCAGGGCCCTGTGGGCCCGGTCCAGGAGGAGATGTTCCTCAGGGGTGTCAGGCGATAGGTGTGCAAAGAGGCGTTTGAGGTAGAGCTCAAGGTGAGTAGGCTCGACCTCCTCGGGGATACCCCGGATCCGCAAATTATTTCTCCTTGCTCTGTTGTCTTGATCTTCATGCTCCTCCTTAAGGTGGGCGACATCCTGGCGGATTTGGTGAAGGTCGGTTTCAACCGTTTGCTGGAACGTTACCACCTCCTCGACCCTTCTTTCGAGTTGGTCAGTTCTGGAGCCGATGTCAGCGATATCTGATTTGAGGGAGTGTAGAGCTTGGACTGAGGATTTGATATCCCGCATCTCCTTAAGGAGGGAGAGGAAGTCTCTGCGGGTAAGGGGCGTATGATCGTCTTCCTCGGCTTCCGATTCGGAAGGGGCCTGGGAGGGCCCGGGAGTATCAGACTTGTTCATGGCCGGGGTGTTTTTTTTGGTTAGGAATGGTGTAAGATCGGACCCCTGGGATTTTTTATTACCTCTGGTCATCGTGGGAGTAGGGAGGGGGGGATAGACAGCAGGGGAGATGCTGGCGGCGGCGCTCCAGCGGTGAGACTCAGGACCGGGGAAGGCAGGCCGAGAGCATTACGGGTGCATTATATTGTAGTTATCTGTGTCCGGTCCATGGGGGTGACCCGTGGAGGGCCCGGAGGGTAGATATCCGGGGTTGAGAGGGGGACTCCCGTAGGGCCTCCACCGACCAGGAATCGCGGAGGCGTGCTCCGGGCACGGACCAGCCAGTGACCGGGGGGCAGCACCACTCAGCGGTGAGGGAGGTCTGCAGCCAGTAGCGGGAGGGGAGTCCACCGGCAGGGTCCGGAATAAGCTGTGATGAGCCCCAATGCAGAGGTAGGCCGGGTCTTTTGCAGGGTCGGAGGCCAGCAGCACGTCTGAACCCTATGGGGATGGTAGCTGAGAGGGGACGGAGGGTAGGTGCGGTGCTTCTCTGGGGAGTCCCCAGCAACCAGCAATGGCAGAGCTAGCTTGGGGGTGGTATGTTGTGTGGAGAGCAGAAGGGAAGGGCCTTTCCGGTGCTTGTGGGGGATCCCAACGTAGGTAGGTCGGGTCTGAGGCTCGCGGGCGGGCTGGCGTCAAACCTGCGGCCCCGGCTCCGGCCCACGGAGTAGGCCGCAGCTCGCCGCAGCACCAGGGATCGGGTCGCAGGGCAAGGGGCGCAGGGGGAGATATACTCTTGACTTACCCCGTCGCCCGACCTCGATCCCGGCTCCCTCCGGCCAGCGGGTCCGCAGTTCGAGCTCCGGGCGCCTCCGCCGGAGCTAGCGCCGTGCTCCGTGCAGGGACACAGGAGGCCTCAGCTGGTCAGATCGCCCTCCGGATCCACGTCAGGGTTGATAGAGGGCACGGGGGAGAAGGGAGAGAGGCGACGAGCTTCTTCGAGACGTCTGTCCCGGCCCGTCGATCCGGCCCAGCTCCAAACTCGAGCCCCAGGCTTTAGGCCGGGGGGAAGGCCGCAATCCGCAGGAGTGCTTAAAAGCACTCCCCGACTCCGCGGGTCCCCCACAGCAGATGCAGGTAGGTACAGAGGGTCCCTGTGAGGGAGCTGGGGCAGTCTGGCGGTGGTCGGTAGAGGATGGGGACTTACGTGGGCACCTTTCCAGGAGTCAAGATGGCGCCGCCAGGCTCACACCCTCCAGTGCCTGTATGACTGCCTCATGCAGCCCCAGTCCGCGGATAAAGCTCGGTGGTGGTATTAGTGGACGTCCCAGCAGCTTGTGTGGGGCCTCAGATGGTGTGCGGCGAGTGCTGGAGGCAGCGGCGGCCGCGTCCGGTCCCGGGAGCGGCACCACGTGATCGGCGCCGCGCTCTCCTGCACACGGAGTTAGACGCCGGGCCCGCGGGGAGCCGCCGCTCGTAGCAGCCCAGCGGGGGGGGGAGACTCACGGAGGTAAGGAGAGATATGTGGGGGCTCCAGGGATGGAGAGGATATCTCCGGTGAGGTTCTCCGCCGCAGGGCACCGCACTTCCGGTCCGGGGCAGCTCCAGACTCGAGGTCCCGGCTTCCACTGGCAGGGTAGGCCGCAACCCGCACGGGTCCAGGAGGCACCCGCCGGCTCCGCAACCACCTCACTCAGTGCTGGGGGAGCTCAAGCAGGTAAAGGGTAGGTAATTTCTAATTTGTTCGCTGTTTTGAGTAGTTAGAACTGCTACTAGGGCAGGAGCTCAAGTGCTGCACGACCTCCCGCATTCACAGCCAGGCCACGCCCCCCCAGTGTAATTTATTTATGGGAATAAGACACATTTTGAGCGAGAAAGGGGCTCTGCATGGCTGAGTTGCCTGGGACCTGGCATTTTGAAAGGGGATATTTGCCATGACTTAAGCAACAGTGTATGAGGACACACAGCGGCGGAACTTGTGAATGGTAGACCCAGGTGCAAAAATATGCTTTGGACCACTCTTTTCCGTCCCACCCCAAGGTCACAATATGCCACATGGCAGTTGGTGACAGGAGAGAGAGAGGGTGACAAGCAGTGGGTGAAGAAGAGGCAGAGAGTGAAGGAAGAGAGTGACGGAGAGAGAGAGATAGAGAGAGAGGGTGACAAGCAGTGGGTGACAGAGATAGGCAGAGAGTGAAGGAGAGCGGGTGATGGGCAGAGAGAGAGGGTGAGAGTGATGGGGAGATGGTGACAAGCAGAGGATGACGGAAAAGAAAAGGATGACAGGGAGAGGATTGAACGTAGGTGCTGAGTATAACAGGGAGAGGGGGAGGGAGTGAGGGAGATGGGGAGAGGCTGATAAGCAGAGGGTGACAGGGAGAATCATTGGGTGACAGGGAGAAGGTGATGAAGAGTGGGTGAAACGGAGAAGCAGTGGGTGATAGGGGACAGGGGAGGGTGACTAGCAGAGGGTTACAGGGAGAAGCATAGAGTGACGGTGAGGCAGAGGGTGATGGAGAGTGGGAGAAAGAGAGGCAGTGGGTGATGGTGAGAGGGAGACTGGAAGAGGATGACAAGCAATGGGTTACAGGGAGAGGCAGAGGTGATGGAGAGTAGGTGAAAGGGAGAGGCAGTGGGTGACAGGGAGAGGGTGGCAGGTAGAGACAGACAGTGATGGGGAGAGGCAGTGGGTGACAGGGAGGGTAAGAGGGTGGAAGCAGAGGGCATGTTAGGTCTCTGTAGGAGGGAGTAAAGGGGGTAAATTGGGTTGAAAGCATTCACTGGGACATGAAGGGAAACTATTAGTGGGGGAAACAAGCAGAAAAAAAAAATAAGATTTTACTTACCGATAAATCTATTTCTCGTAGTCCGTAGTGGATGCTGGGGACTCCGTCAGGACCATGGGGACCAGCGGCTCCGCAGGAGACAGGGCACAAAACCAAAGCTTTAGGATCAGGTGGTGTGCACTGGCTCCTCCCCCTATGACCCTCCTCCAAGCCTCAGCTAGGATACTGTGCCCGGACGAGCGTACACAATAAGGAAGGATATTGAATCCCGGGTAAGACTCATACCAGCCACACCAATCACACCGTATAACTTGTGATCTAAACCCAGTTAACAGTATGACAAACGTAGGAGCCTCTGAACAGACGGCTCACAACAATAACAACCCGATTTTTTTGTAACAATAACTATATACAAGTATTGCAGACAATCCGCACTTGGGATGGGCGCCCAGCATCCACTACGGACTACGAGAAATAGATTTATCGGTAAGTAAAATCTTATTTTCTCTGACGTCCTAAGTGGATGCTGGGGACTCCGTCAGGACCATGGGGATTATACCAAAGCTCCCAAACGGGCGGGAGAGTGCGGATGACTCTGCAGCACCGAGTGAGAGAACTCCAGGTCCTCCTCAGCCAGGGTGTGCCCCTGACCAAGTAGCAGCTCGGCAAAGTTGTAAAGCCGAGACCCCTCGGGCAGTCGCCCAAGATGAGCCCACCTTCCTTGTGGAATGGGCATTTATATATTTTGGCTGTGGCAGTCCTGCCACAGAATGTGCAAGTTGAATTGTACTACACATTCAACTAGCAATCGTCTGCTTAGAAGCAAGAGCACCCAGTTTTTTGGGTGCATACAGGATAACAGCAAGTCAGTTTTCCTGACTCCAGCCGTCCTGGAAATCTATATTTTCAGGGCCCTGACAACATCTAGCAACTTGGGAGTCCTCCAAGTCTCCAGTAGCCGCAGGTACCACAATAAGCTGGTTCAGATGAAACGCTGACACCACCTTAGGGAGAAACTGGGGACGAGTCCGCAGCTCTGCCCTGTCCGAATGGACAATCAGATATGGGCTTTTGTGAGACAAAGCCGCCAATTCTGACACTCGCCTGGCCGAGGCCAGGGCCAACATCATGGTCACTTTCCATGTGAGATATTTCAAAACCACAGATTTGAGCGGTTTAAACCAACGTGATTTGAGGAATCCCAGGACTACGTTGAGATCCCACAGTGCCACTGGAGGCACAAAAGGGGGTTGTATATGCAGTACTCCCTTGTCAAATTTCTGGACTTCAGGAACTGAAACCAATTCTTTCTGGAAGAAAATCGACAGGGCCGAAATTTGAACCTTAATGGACCCCAATTTGAGGCCCATAGACACTCCTGTTTGCAGGAAATGCAGGAATCGACCGAGTTGAAATTTCTTCGTGGGGCCTTCCTGGCCTCACACCACGCAACATATTTTCGCCACATGTGGTGATAATGTTGTGCGGTCACCTCCTTCCTGGCTTTGACCAGGGTAGGAATGACCTCTTCCGGAATGCCTTTTTCCCTTAGGATCCGGCGTTCAACCGCCATGCCGTCAAACGCAGCCGCGGTAAGTCTTGGAACAGACATGGTACTTGCTGAAGCAAGTCCCTTCTTATCGGCAGAGGCCCTGAGTCCTCTGTGAGCATCTCTTGAAGTTCCGGGTACCAAGTCTTTCTTGGCCCATTCGGAGCCACGAGTATAGTTCTTACTCCTCTACGTCTTATAATTCTCAGTACCTTTGGTATGAGAAGCAGAGGAGGGAACACATACACCGACTGGTACACCCATGGTGTTACCAGAACGTCCACAGCTATTGCCTGAGGGTCTCTTGACCTGGCGCAATACCTGTCCAGTTTTTTGTTCAGGCGGGACGCCATCATGTCCACCTTTGGTCTTTCCCAACGGTGCACAATCATGTGGAAAAAAAACTTCTCGATGAAGTCCCCACTCTCCCGGGTGGAGGTCGTGCTGAGGAAGTCTGCTTCCCAGTTGTCCACTCCCGGAATGAAAACTGCTGACAGTGCTATCACATGATTTTCCGCCCAGCGAAGAATCCTTGCAGTTTCTGCCATTGTCCTCCTGCTTCTTGTGCCGCCCTGTCTGTTTACGTGGGCGACTGCCGTGATGTTGTCCCACTGGATCAATACCGGTTGACCTTGAAGCAGAGGTCTTGTTAAGCTTAGAGCATTGTAAATTGCTCTTAGCTCCAGTATATTTATGCGGAGAGAAGTCCCCAGACTTGATCACACTCCCTGGAAATTTTTTCCCTGTGTGACTGCTCCCCAGCCTTTCAAGCTGGAATCCGTGGTCACCAGGACCCAGTCCTGAATGCATAACTGTGGCCCTTTAGTAGATGAGCACTCTGCAGCCACCACAGAAGAGACACCCTTGTCCTTGGAGACAGGGTTATCCGCTGATGCATCTGAAGATGCGATCCGGACCATTTGTCCAGCAGATCCCACTGAAAAGTTCTTGCGTGAAATCTGCCGAATGGAATCGCTTCGTAAGAAGCCACCATTTTTCCCAGGACCCTTGTGCCATGATGCACTGACACTTTTCCTGGTTTTTGGAGGTTCCTGACTAGCTCGGATAACTCCCTGGCTTTCTCCTCCGGGAGAAACACCTTTTTCTGGACTGTGTCCAGAATCATCCCTAGGGACAGCAGACGTGTCGTCGGAGACAGCTGCAATTTTGGAATATTTAGAATCCACCCGTGCTGTCGTAGAACTACTTGAGATAGTGCTACTCAGACCTCCAACTGTTCTCTGGACCTTGCCCTTATCAGGAGATCGTCCAAGTAAGGGATAATTAAGACGCCTTTTCTTTGAAGAAGAATCATCATTTCGGCCATTACCTTGGTAAAGACCCGGGGTGCCGTGGACAATCCAAACGGCAGCGTCTGAAACTGATAGTGACAGTTTTGTACCACGAACCTGAGGTACCCTTTGTGAGAAGGGCAAATTTGGACATGGAGGTAAGCATCCTTGATGTCCAGGGACACCATATAGTCCCCTTCTTCCTGGTTCGCTATCACTGCTCTGAGTGACTCCATTTAGAATAGGTCTCACCGAGCCGTCTGGCTTCAGTACCACAATATAGTGTGGAATAATACCCCTTTACTTGTTGTAGGAGGGGTACTTTGATTATCACCTGCTGGGAATACAGCTTGTGAATTGTTTCCAATACTGCCTCCCTGTCGGAGGTAGACGTTGGTAAAGCAAACTTCAGGAACCTGCGAGGGGGAGACGTCTCGAATCTCCAATCTGTACCCCTGGGATACTACTTGTAGGATCCAGGGGTCCACTTGCGAGTGAGCCCACTGCGTGCTGAAACTCTTGAGACGACCCCCCACCGCACCTGTTTGTATGGCCCCAGCGTCATGCTGAGGACTTGGCAGAAGCGGTGGAAGGCTTCTGTTCCTGGGAATGGGCTGCCTGCTGCAGTCTTCTTCCCTTACCTCTATCCCTGGGCAGATATTATGGGGACGAAATGGACTGAGGCTGAAAAGACTATGTCTTTTTCTGCTGAGATGTGACTTGGGGTAAAAAAGGTGGATTTTCTAGCTGTTGCCGTGGCCACCAGGTCCGATGGACCGACCCCAAATAACTCCTCCCCTTTATACGGCAATACTTCCATGTGCCGTTTGGAATCTGCATCACCTGACCACTGTCGTGTCCATAAACATCGTCTGGCAGATATGGACATCGCACTTACTCTTGATGCCAGAGTTTCGCATATATAGAAATGCATCTTTTAAATGCTCTATAGTCAATAAAATACTGTCCCTGTCAAGGGTATCAATATTTCCAGTCAGGGAATCCGACCAAGCCACCCCAGCGCTGCCCATCCAGGCTGAGGCGATCGCTGGTCGCAGTATAACACCAGTATGTGTGTATATACTTTTTAGGATATTTTCCAACCTCCTATCAGTTGGCTCCTTGAGGGCGTCCATATCTGGAGACGGTAACGCCACTTGTTTTTATAAGCGTGTGAGCGCCTTATCCACCCTAAGGTGTGTTTCCCAACGCGCCATAACTTCTGGCGGGAAAGGGTATACCGCCAATAATTTTCTATCGGGGGAAACCCACGCATCATCACACACTTCATTTAATTTATCTGATTCAGGAAAAACCACATGTAGTTTTTTCACACTCCACATAATACCCTTTTTTGTGGTACTTGTAGTATCAGAAATATGTAACATCTCCTTCATTGCCCTTAACAAGTAACGTGTGGCCCTAAAGGAAAATACGTTTGTTTCTTCACCGTCGACACTGGAGTCAGTGTCCGTGTCTGTGTCTGTGTCGACCGACTGAGGTAAAAGGACGTTTTAACGCCCCTGACGGTGTTTTAGACGCCTGGACAGGTACTAATTGGTTTGCCGGCCGTCTCATGTCGTCAACCGACCTTGCAGCGTGTTGATATTATCACGTAATTCCTTAAATAAGCCATCCATTCCAGGGTCGACTCCCTAGAGAGTGACATCACCATTACCGGCAATTGCTCCGCCTCCTCACCAACATCGTCCTCATACATGTCGACACACAAGTACCGACACACAGCACACACACAGGGAATGCTCTGATAGAGGACAGGACCCCACTAGCCCTTTGGGGAGACAGAGGGAGAGTTTGCCAGCACACACCAAAAACGCTATATTATACAGGGACAACCTTTATATAAGTGTTTTTCCCTTATAGCATTTTAATATATATATATACATATCGCCAAATAAGTGCCCCCCCTCTCTGTTTTAACCCTGTTTCTGTAGTGCAGTGCAGGGGAGAGCCTGGGAGCCTTCCCACCAGCATTTCTGTGAGGGAAAATGGCGCTGTGTGCTGAGGAGAATAGGCCCCGCCCCCTTTTCGGCGGGCTTCTTCTCCCGTTTTTCTGAGACCTGGCAGGGGTTAAATACATCCATATAGCCTCCAGGGGCTATATGTGATGTATTTTTAGCCAGAATAAGGTATTATACATTGCTGCCCAGGGCGCCCCCAGCAACGCCCTGCACCCTCCGTGACCGTTGGTGTGAAGTGTGTGACAACAATGGCGCACAGCTGCAGTGCTGTGCGCTACCTTCATGAAGACTGAAAAGCCTTCTGCCGCCGGTTTCTGGACCTTCAATCTTCAGCATCTGCAAGGGGGGTCGGCGGCGCGGCTCCGGGACGAACCCCAGGGTGAGACCTGTGTTCCGACTCCCTCTGGAGCTAATGGTGTCCAGTAGCCTAAGAAGCCAATCCATCCTGCACGCAGGTGAGTTGAACTTCTCTCCCCTAAGTCCCTCGATGCAGTGAGCCTGTTGCCAGCAGGACTCACTGAAAATAAGAAACCTAAAAACTTTTTCTAAGCAGCTCCTTAAGAGAGCCACCTAGATTGCACCCTGCTCGGACGGGCACAAAAACCTAACTGAGGCTTGGAGGAGGGTCATAGGGGGAGGAGCCAGTGCACACCACCTGATCCTAAAGCTTTGGTTTTGTGCCCTGTCTCCTGCGGAGCCGCTGGTCCCCATGGTCCTGACGGAGTCCCCAGCATCCACTTAGGACGTCAGAGAAACGGGGTTTAACATGAGAGCTGAGGAAAGAATGCTAGGAGAGGGAGAGATAAAGAGTAGGAGGGTGAGGGTGAGAGAGAGGGGAAGGAAGAAAGAGGTAGAGAGAGAGGGGGGAGGGAGAGGGAAGAGAGAGATTGGGAGTATGCTGTGAGTGAAGAACTAACTTTACCCACTCCACGATCAATGTGCATGCAGAGAAGCCGACACAGAAGCTGCAAAGCCCGGGACCGACGAGTGATGGAGGAGACTCGGATCGGCATGCACACCTGTATAGTAATCTGGGGCAACTGAGGCTCCTCTACTCTGGTTTTTGTGTCAGTCACTAAATCATGATGCCAGGCTCAGGGCCGGTGCAAGGGTGTTCAGCGCCCTCCTGCAAATTATAAATTTGCTCCCTCTCTCCCATACTTAATAAAGGGACAATACAGTATGAAGTCGCACGCCGCAAAAAAACAGGTGGGGCGTGGTCAGACAATAGGACCAATGCAAATTACTCCATACAGTAGCACAATCTTGTTCACATTTATACCACGCATAGCGCACAGAGGGAACTCGATACACATTATGCCACAATGAATGAGCCAAAAATCACATTACGCCACACAGAATGAGCCAAAATTCACAATATGCCACACAGTATGATCCAAAATTCACTTTATGCCACACAGTATGATCCAAAATTCACATATGCCACACAGTATGATCCAAAATTCACATATGCCACACAGTATGATCCAAAATTCACATATGCCACACAGTATGATCCACAATTCACATATGCCACACAGTATGATCCAAAATTCACATATGCCACACGGTATGATCCACAGTTCACATTATGCAACACGGTATGATCCA
This sequence comes from Pseudophryne corroboree, assembly GCF_028390025.1. Classification (NCBI taxonomy): domain Eukaryota; kingdom Metazoa; phylum Chordata; class Amphibia; order Anura; family Myobatrachidae; genus Pseudophryne; species Pseudophryne corroboree. Next base: position 133,940,159 of record NC_086454.1, on the reverse strand, counting down.
AAATTCACATTATGCCACACAGTATGATCCAAAATTCACATATGCCACACAGTATGATCCAAAATTCACATATGCCACACGGTATGATCCACAATTCACATTATGCAACACGGTATGATCCAAAATTCACATTATGCCACACAGTAAGATGCACAATGAAAATTATGTACTCCCCCCCCCCCCTTCCTCTCCGTATTTTTGGAACCAGGACCGGTCCATGAGCCCGGTGCTGGTCTCTAAAATACTAGGGTTAGGCTGCAGCCCGGGGGGATTAGGTTTAGCCTGCGGTGAGGGGGAGTTAGGGTTAGGCACCACCGGGGAGGGTTAGGGTTAGGCTGCGGGTGAGGGAGGGTTAGGTTTAGGCTGCGGAGGGGGGGAGTTAGGGTTAGGCGCCACCGGGGAGGGTTAGGTTGCGGGTAAGGGAGGTTTAGGTTTAGGCTGCGGAGAGGGAGGGTTAGGGGGTCATTGGAAGGAAGGTGAGTACTTACCTTCCCCTGTCAGAATTCAGACTATCGGGATTTAGGACGGGATTTTGACCACCCACCGGCATCCGGACAGCCGGCATATTCTACCCAACCCCTACAACTCTCTGTTTTCTATCTGGCAAACAAGCTCTTATCAATTCAACCATCTAAGTATGCTTTCAAGTTTATTGAACAGTCTGCGATTTGGGACAGTGTTAAAAGCTTTACTAAAGTCTAGATAAGCTATATCTATGGCCCCCCTTTATCAATTACTTCAGTCATCCAGTCAAAAAAGTCAATAAGATTTGTTTGACATGATCTTCCCCCAGTACATCCATGCTGTTTGGGATCCCATAAATTGCTGGGCCCCTTCAATATGTTACTATGGGGCCCAGAAAGTTCTGGCTATGCCCCTGTGAGTATCACCAGTCCGTGACAATTTGTAAAGTATTTTATTATACATTTTGTGATAAGGAGCAAAAATATGAATGACTGGACATATTAACACTGTACTTAACTACATTCTTGGACTCCTCTCCAGGAGAAGCCCTTGAGAGGAGACTCTGCAGGCATCTTCAGGGGGTGGGGCCTGGCTGGCACGTCATTCGGACCCGCCGCTTTATCAGCAAAATGATGTGATTCGCAGGTCCAAGGGAAAGGGACGGAGCTAAATGACACCAATTCACATCATTTAGCCCCGCCCCCTCAAACAGAGCTGCAATTCCCAATGTTTTCTCCCACATCCTGCCCGCTTCACTAGGAAGCAGATGTTATGCCAGAAACCAGTCACTCTTCTGGCGGTGCGGGGGACTCTCAAAAAAATCAGGAGTCTCCCACAACTTCCGGGAGAGTAGGTAAGTATAATTTAACATTCGGTACTAACCGCAGTTGTTTACAAAGACTGTTCTAAAAATGCATAAAGGACTAAACAGTAGAATCTATATGTAATATAGCCATACTTACATTTTCCAGTGTCTCATACGCTGTCGTTGCTTCACAGAAATTGTCCGACTTGATTTTCATATCTGCAACTTTATACTCATATAGTCTTTAAAAATAAATGAGTATCTTCTTTTTTTTTTTATTATATCTTGCAATAAAGCCCATTAAATAGAGTTGTACTCTGAGGAGCATCTGTGGTCTGCTCCAAAAAATATATACCAATGTATACAGTGCAGTTTGCTATACATTGCTGTCAACTCTGTACGATGTAGATTTGCAGCCTTATGGTAAAAAGGTTCAAATATGTTTATTGCATATTGTATAACACACCCACATTGAGTAAAAAAATAAATAAAAGTAATAGGATTTTGTAGATGTGAAATATTAGAATTTAAAAATTAAAAAGATTAGCTATTTAATATAAGGCTTCAGTCTAAAAAGATCCTTTCATTTAAATATTTACATGAAAAGTTCCTGCTGTGCTATATCCTGTGCTGGTGTAGGGATGGAATACAAGCTGTAAATAGCTGTTTCTCTCCAGGTACTTTCGCTTTACTCTAAGCATTCTCTCCAGTAGGAAGTCACATGTGTCCTGCATTTATTACACCTCCCTGACTTCTGACTGGCTGGCTAGCCGTATGGAATGCAATAGGAAGCAACATGAATTACTGACATTACATGAAGCAATATCAAGACAATTGTTACTGGAATCCATGGGCTTAATTCAGATCTGATCGCTACTGTGCGATTTCGCACAGCGGGCGATCAGATCTGAACTGCGCATGCACTGCAATGCGCAGTCGCGTCGGACGGCTACAACGGACATCGGCAGCCAGCGACGGGATGGTGCAAAGGATCCATTTGCATGGGCGTTCGCAAGTCCTGCAAACGCAGGATTTACTTGGGGGGGTTTAGTTTACATATTTTAAATAAATAAATACACATATATAGAGCAAGACTTTTCATTACCTGAGTACCACTTGCTATACTTGGGCTCCTGGTCGGCAGACACCATCGGAAGGCACCGGGGCTGTTATTTACATATGGGAGTGCTGCCTCGTGGACTGCATTCATATGTGTGTGTGTGTGTGTGTGTGTGTGTGTGTGTGTGTGTGTGTGTGTGTGTGTATATATATATATACACATATATATATACACATGTATGTAGCATGCACATGACGTCTTTAAAATAAAGAGTGGCCAGTAAATGGGTTGGATAAACATACATACACATATACAGTGTGTAATATAAATATATATATATATATATATATACACTGCTCAAAAAAATAAAGGGAACACTAAAATAACACATCCTAGATCTGAATGAATGAAATATTCTTATTTAATACTTTGTTCTTTACATAGTTGAATGTGCTGACAACAAAATCACACAAAAATGATCAATGGAAATCAAATTTATTAACCCATGGAGGTCTGGATTTGGAGTCACCCTCAAAATTGAAGTGGAAAAACACACTACAGGCTGATCCAACTTTGATGTAATGTCCTTAAAACAAGTAAAAATGAGGCTCAGTAGTGTGTGTGACCTCCACGTGCCTGTATGACCTCCCTACAACGCCTGGGCATGCTCCTGATGAGGTGGCGGATGGTCTCCTGAGGGATCTCCTCCCAGACCTGGACTAAAGCATCCGCCAACTCCTGGACAGTCTGTGGTGCAACGTGGCATTGGTGGATGGAGCGAGAGATGATGTCCCAGATGTGCTCAATTGGATTCAGGTCTGGGGAACGGGTGGGCCAGTCCATAGCATCAATGCCTTCGTCTTGCAGGAACTGCTGACACACTCCAGCCACATGAGGTCTAGTATTGTCTTGCATTAGGAGGAACCCAGGGCCAACCGCACCAGCATATGGTCTCACAAGGGGTCTGAGGATCTCATCTCGGTACCTAATGGCAGTCAGGCTACCTCTGGCGAGCACATGGAGGGCTGTGCGGCCCCCCAAAGAAATGCCACCCCACACCATTACTGACCCACTGCTAAACCGGTCATGCTGGAGGATGTTGCAGGCAGCAGAACGTTCTCCTTGGTGTCTCCAGACTCTGTCACGTCTGTCACGTGCTCAGTGAGAACCTGCTTTCATCTGTGAAGAGCACAGGGCGCCAGTGGCGAATTTGCCAATCTTGGTGTTCTCTGGCAAATGCCAAACGTCCTGCACGGTGTTGGGCTGTAAGCACAACCCCCACCTGTGGGCGTCGGGCCCTCATACCACCCTCATGGAGTCTGTTTCTGATCGTTAGAGTAGACACATGCACATTTGTGGCTTGCTGGAGGTCATTTTGCAGGGCTCTGGCAGTGCTCCTCCTGTGCCTCCTTGCACAAAGGTGGAGTTAGCGGTCCTGCTGCTGGGCTGTTGCCCTCCTACGGCCTCCTCCGCGTCTCCTGATGTACTGGCCAATCTCCTGGTAGCGCCTCCATGCTCTGGATACTACGCTGAGAGACACAGCAAACCTTCTTGCCACAGCTCGCATTGATGTGCCATCCTGGATGAGCTGCACTACCTGAGCCACTTGTGTGGGTTGTAGGGAGGTCATACAGGCACGTGGAGGCCACACACACTACTGAGCCTCATTTTGACTTGTTTTAATGACATTACATCAAAGTTGGATCAGCCTGTAGTGTGTTTTTCCACTTCAATTTTGAGGGTGACTCCAAATCCAGACCTCCATGGGTTAATAAATTTGATTTCCATTGATAATTTTTGTGTGATCTTGTTGTCAGCACATTTAACTATGTAAAGAACAAAGTATTTAATAAGAATATTTCATTCATTTAGATCTAGGATGTGTTATTTTAGTGTTCCCTTTATTTTTTTGAGCAGTGTATATATATATATATATATATATATATACAGTATATGTAGCATTCCAAGTCAGCCGGCACTCCGTGCTTCCGTACAGCTGGTCCCGGTGCCCAGTGCAATATTCCACATGTACCTCCAAAATAGCACGGCACTCGCAGGGACACGTTTCACCAAGTATTTAATAACGGTGTTTACATAGTCAACATGTTTCGAGGCTGACGCCCCTTCCTCAGGACACACCAACAAACAATATATATATTTATAGGATTCAACTGGTACCCGGCACTCCAACAGGGGATAGTAAGAATACTTGCTGCAGTGCACTCCGTAGGTTAGTAGCACTAACGCCATGTAGTCAGCGAAGGTCGGCGGCACTCATGCAGTCTTTCAAATCGTTTTAAAAAGATATAAGTTTATTGTTCCAACGGCGTTTCGGGGATATACCCCGTCGTCAGGGACAGCACATCACACATCTTGACAAAGGAGTTAAATTCCCCGAAACGTTGATGGAAACTATTTTGATGTCTTAATACAATCGTTTTTTCACAAGTCCCTGAGTTCCGCATACCTCCCAACATGAGGGACACAATGCTCTGCTTCTGGACTTTTTTCTTAATTTGTGAATGCCATCACCTGTTTTGAACAGGTAAATGAATAAAGAAAGGTGTTTCAGCACAGGTGATGGCAATCACAAATTAAGATAAAAGCTCTTTGTGAGCAGAAACGCGTTGGTGTTTGGGGACAGACTGGGGCAGAACAAGGAATTTGTGGAGGTATCCAGAATTTCCATAGCCAGAAGTGAAACAGTGCTGTGTTCCCGGGAGGTATCTGTTTACATATCTCACAAGCGCTATAAGGTAACCATCACCGGTGACCCCACTTATTCTGGTACGCATATTTGCCCCATCAATGTTGGTGGAATTGTTTTTAATGCAATTTGAAGTTGTTTGCATATACCAATAAAACTGTACTTCACTATATACCCTCTCGTTTTCTGTTTTTTTTGAGGGAAAGAAGTGGAATGTTGAGTTGACCTTTGAGGAAGGATTGGAAAGGAATGTTGATTTGACCTTTGAGAAAGGATTATTCTCCACAAAGTTATTATTCAAGTACTGATCCCGTATGACCCCAGGGGGTGCGCACATCTGCAATTTGTGAATACATTGGTGGACTTTTGGAAGTGGGGGTGACCACTTCAGCGGAGGTTGCAGCACTGCTGTTTTGGAGCGCTGGTTTGAAAAACTTTTCTTTATCAAATTAAGAGAAAAGTCCAGGAGCAGAGCATTCTGTCTCTCCTGGAGAGAATCATGTTGGGAGGTATGATATTGTGACAGGAGAGGTACTTGGCCACCTGTAAGCTACACACAGGGTCCTGGGGGTAGATGGGAAGTGTGGATGGAATGGGATCCCATCCATTTGGCCCAGACCAGGCCTTATAGGCTTCTTAGCCCAAGAAGCTGCTTCATCAGCCAGCACCTGGCTGCTGGGTTTAAAGCAGAGTCTCTCCCATTAGTCAGGGCTCCTGAAGGCAGTTAGTGCCCAGGTGATAGGTCTGCTAGGGACAGTGGGATCCGGAAGACTGGGGCACTAGTGTCAGGATGCCGGGACCTGAAGGGTTCCTTATTTAGTAAGAGGGAGTGAGGCAGGGCCTAACCTCCCTGGTTGTTTATACTAAAGACAGTGATCTTAGTTTTATGTGTTTCTCTGTATTTGAGCAACCTGAATAAAAGGTGTTTGTTGTTTTTGCACAAGCCTGGAGTCGCTGGTGGAATTTTTGTAGCAGAGCACATTCTAGCAAGACTCCTGTAACAATATATATATATATACTGCTCAAAAAAATAAAGGGAACACTAAAATAACACATCCTAGATCTGAATGAATGAAATATTCTTATTAAATACTTTGTTCTTTACATAGTTGAATGTGCTGACAACAAAATCACACAAAAATTATCAATGGAAATCAAATTTATTAACCCATGGTGGTCTGGATTTGGAGTCACCCTCAAAATTAAAGTGGAAAAACACACTACAGGCTGATCCAACTTTGATGTAATGTCCTTAAAACAAGTCAAAATGAGGCTCAGTAGTGTCTGTGGCCTCCTTGTGCCTGTATGACCTCCCTACAACGCCTGGTCATGCTCCTGATGAGGTGGCGGATGGTCTCCTGAGGGATCTCCTCCCAGACCTGGACTAAAGCATCCGCCAACTCCTGGACAGTCTGTGGTACAACGTGGCATTGGTGGATGGACCGAGACATGATGTCCCATATGTGCTCAATTGGATTCAGGTCTGGGGAACGGGCGGGCCAGTCCATAGTATCAATGCCTTCGCCTCGCAGGAACTGCTGACACACTCCAGCCACATTGTCTTGCATTAGGAGGAACCCAGGGCCAACCGCACCAGCATATGGTCTCACAAGGGGTCTGAGGATCTCATCTCGGTACCTAATGGCAGTCAGGCTACCTCTGGCGAGCACATGGAGGGCTGTGCGGCCCCCCAAAGAAATGCCACCCCACACCATTACTGACCCACTGCCAAACCGGTCATGCTGGAGGATGTTGCAGGCAGCAGAACGTTCTCCTTGGCGTCTCCAGACTCTGTCATGTCTGTCACATGTGCTCAGTGAGAACCTGCTTTCATCTGTGAAGAGCACAGGGCGCCAGTGGCGAATTTGCCAATCTTGGTGTTCTCTGGCAAATGCCAAACGTCCTGCACGGTGTTGGACTGTAAGCACAACCCCATCTGTGGGCGTCGGGCCCTCATACCACCCTCATGGAGTCTGTTTCTGATCGTTTGAGTAGACACATGCACATTTGTGGCTTGCTGGAGGTCATTTTGCAGGGCTCTGGCAGTGCTCCTCCTGTTCCTCCTTGCACAAAGGTGGAGGTAGCGGTCCTGCTGCTGGGTTGTTGCCCTCCTACGGCCTCCTTCACGTTTCCTGATATACTGGCCTGTCTCCTGGTAGTGCCTCCATGCTCTGGACACTACGCTGACAGACAGGGGCGGATCCAGAAAAAAATTACAGGGGGGGCACCATAAGTGGTTGCGCTATCAAGGAGGGGTGGAGTTAGAAGTGGAGTGGGCGTGACCAAGTTTAAGTGGGTGTGACCAATTGTATGAGGGGTATGGTCACGTGCTCAATGTGAGTATCGAGTGTGTCTGTGGTCGAAATGCACTGCCAATGCCCGCTGCCTGCTCATCATACTTGTGATATATTGTACATTTTTATAGAAAAAAATAAAAATTAATGCTTGGGACTGGGAAGGGAGTTGGAGGAGGACATGAATGCAATTTTGTTGTCCAGGGCTTCCATTAACTTAATGGAAAAGGGTCTGAATGGGTTAAAAAATTGTAAAAAAAATATGCGTGAGGTCCCCCCTCCTAAGGATAACCAGCCTTGGACTCTTTGAGCTGGTCCCGGTTGTTTAAATACTGGGAAAAAATTGGACAGGGGTTCCCCGTATTTAGACAACCAGCACCGGGCTCTTCGACCGGTCCTGGTTCCAAAAATACAGGGGACAAAAGATGTAGGGGTCCCCCGTATTTTTAAAACCAGCACCAGGCTCCACTAGCCAGGGACATAATGCCACAGCCAGGGGACACATTTATGGAGGTCCCTGCGGCCGTGGCATTACCCCCCCAACTAGTCACCACTGGCCAGGGTTCCCTGGAGGAGTGGGGACCCCTTAAATCAAGGGGTCCCCCCCTCCAGGCACCCAAGGGCCAGGGGTGAAGCCCGAGGCTGTCCCCAGCACCCCTGGGCGGTGGGTGCCGGGCTGATAGCCATAAGTGTGTAAAAAAAGAATATTGTTTTTTGTTGTGGAACTAAAAGGCTCAGCAAGCCTCCCCCGCTTGCTGGTACTTGGTGAACCTCAAGTACCAGCATGTGGGGAAATAACAGGCCCGCTGGTACCTGTAGTTCTACAACAAAAAAAATACCCAAATAAAAACACAACACGCACACCGTGAAAGTAAAACTTTATTAAAACACACTTACACACACATACTTACCTACATCCCACGTCGAGAATCACGTCCACTTGTCCAGTAGAATCCAATAGGGTTTCCTGTAAAAATGAGAGATTACTTACCTACATCCCACGCCGATCACGTCCACTTGTCCAGTAGAATCCAATAGGGGCACCCGGCACCTGCAAAAATTAAAATAAATACAGAGGGGGAAAAATCATGAGAGAGAGAGATTACTTACCTACATCCCACGACGATCACGTCCACTTGTCCATGTAGAATCCAATAGTACCTGTAAAAAAAAAAATATATATATATAACTTATACTTAGAAACAATCCAGTGGTCCATGAATTTATACACAGGGGGGAAAAGACCTTTCATGTATCGACCTTTTGTCCACGTCGACCATGTGACTGTCGACCATTAGTGGTTGACCTAATGATTGTCGACCCAATGACTGTCGACCATTCATACCGAAACCCTTGCGACCTTCCCCCTCCCCCCCAGGACTCTGCTCTGTCCACTCCACCACATGTTACCCCCCCAGGCCTCCGCTCTGTCCACTCCACCACATGCGACCCCCCCCCCCCTCAGTAAGCAGGGCCAGGCACTGGACAGCTCTCCCCGCTCTCCCCCCTCCCCCTCAGGTCAAGACTCACCAGAAAGGGCCAGCCAGGCACTGGACAGCTCTCCCCCTCTCAGACCCCCCCCCCCCTTCCCCTACAGGACCAGGAAAAGACTCAGTAAGCAGGGCCCGGCCAGGCACTTGACAGCTCTCCCCGCCCCCCCCCCCCCCCACTCCCAGGACAAGACTCACCAGAAAGGGCCAGGCGTCTTCCTCTTGCAAGGTGGGCTGGCTGCTGGCGGGTGCGCTGTCCCTCGTTGGCGGCTGCTGTCCGGTGCGCTGTCCCTCATTGGCGGCTGCTGTCCGGTGCGCTGTCCCTCGTTGGCGGCTGCTGTCCCTCGTTGGCGGCTGCTGTCCGGTGCGCAGCGCTGTGTGAGGCTGGTTCAGCGGCAGCGGCGGGCTGAAGCTGGGACCTCCTCCTGCTCGGCTCCTCTGCACAGACAGAAACGTGACATGCACTGACTGACTGCATGTCACGTTTCTAAAGGGAGCCAATCCTGGACCAGCAGCAGCTGCAGCAGCCTCATCAGGTCGGGCGGGCCCGCCGCGCTGCCCCGCGCGCAAAAAAAAAAAAAAATGCAAAAATCTATTTCAAATGACAGGGGGGGCACGTGCCTTGGTGCCCCCCCCCCCTAAATCCGCCACTGCTGACAGACACAGCAAACCTTCTTGCCACAGCTCACATTGATGTGCCATCCTGGATAAGCTGCACTACCTGAGCCACTTGTGTGGGTTGTAGGGAGGTCATACAGGCACGTGGAGGCCACACACACTACTGAGCCTCATTTTGACTTGTTTTAAGGACATTACATCAAAGTTGGATCAGCCTATAGTGTGTTTTTCCACTTTAATTTTGAGGGTGACTCCAAATCCAGACCTCCATGGGTTAATAAATTTGATTTCCATTGATAATTTTTGTGTGATTTTGTTGTCAGCACATTCAACTATGTAAAGAACAAAGTATTTAATAAGAATATTTCATTCATTCAGATCTAGGATGTGTTATTTTAGTGTTCCCTTTATTTTTTTGAGCAGTGTATATATATATAAACACTTTGCATTATGAAGCAGCACTCCCAATGTTCAAATACCTGTTCCGGTGCCTCTCCCTAGGAAACCACTGCGGGGATCCATTGTATACCAATAGCAAGTAGGCGGCACCCGGTATAAACACTCTCAAAAGCGCAGGTAAGTTATATATATATACCCTGTAGATTGTAAGCTTGCGAGCAGGGCCTTCCTGCCTCTATGACTGTTTGTTATTACCCAGTTTTGTTATATCATTGTTATTTCCAATTGTAAAGCGCAACAGAATTTGCTGCGCTATATAAGAAACTGTTAATAAATAAATAAATAAATAAATGTGTGTGTATAAAAAATCTAGATACAGTATGACACACACACACACACACACACACACACACACACACACACACACACACACACACACACACACACTGTACATACATTTTAACACACACATACTGTACCCCAGGCTGAGAGGAGGAGAATGGTGGCCGCCTGGTCCCTGTATATACTGTATGTCAGGTGATCATGCATAACAGAGAGGGAGCTGCTGTTTCTCTGAGCATGCGCAACAGCTCCCGGGTATACAGTATCAGGGCCGAAACTAGGGGGGGGCTAGGGGGGCAGGCGACCTGGGCGCCGGATTGGAGGGGGCGCCGAGACCCCCTAACACCCGCCGCGGCACTTTTAGACTTTGAAACCCCCTTCACCCGAGTGCCCAGCTCGGGGGGCGGGGTTTCGCAGAATGACGCGATTGCGTCGTGACGTCACGGCGCAAACGCGTCATTCCACGAAACCCCGCCGGAGGAGGGAGAAGGGGGAGCCGCGCAGACGAGGAGGGAGAGGCGGCTGAAGAGCGGCGAGAACCGCTTCAAATGTAAGTCAGCCCCTCTCCCTTCCTCTCTCTGGGCGGGATGTACTAAGATGTTACGCTGCGCTAATAACCCTCTTACCGCTCTGAAGCATGTTAAAATCCTCCTCAGCCTCCCGGCGCTGTCATTCTTTCCAAGCAGTTTCTGCATCACGTGATACCTTCGTATTGTTTCCTGACTCCATTGGCTGTACTGGTCCTCCGCAAGCACTGTATGCACTATCGAAACATGATGCAGAAACTGCTTAGAAAGAATGACAGCGTCGGGAGGCTGAGGATGATTTTAACATGCTTCGAAGCGGTAAGAGGGCTATTAGCGCAGGGTAACATCTTAGTACATCCCGCCCTCTCTCTCTCTCTCTTCCTCCACCACCTGCCGCAATGTGTAAAATGGGGACCTGTGCCTGCCGCAATGTGTAAAATGGGGACACTTTTTCCTGCCGCAATGTGTAAAATGGGGACACTTGCCAGCGTACTGTGTAAAATGGGGACCTGTGCCTGCCGCAATGTGTAAAATGGGGACACTTGCCAGCGTACTGTGTAAAATGGGGACCTGTGCCTGCCGCAATGTGTAAAATGGGGACACTTGCCAGCGTACTGTGTAAAATGGGGACCTGTGCCTGCCGCAATGTGTAAAATGGGGACACTTGCCAGCGTACTGTGTAAAATGGGGACCTGTGCCTGCCGCAATGTGTAAAATGGGGACACTTGCCAGCGTACTGTGTAAAATGGGGACACTTTTTCCTGCCGCAATGTGTAAAATGGGGACACTTGCCTGTCGTACTGTGTAAAATGGGGACACTTTTTCCTGCCGCAATGTGTAAAATGGGGACACTTGCCAGCGTACTGTGTAAAATGGGGACACGTGCCTGCCGCAATGTGTAAAATGGGGACACTTTTTCCTGCCGCAATGTGTAAAATGGGGACACTTGCCAGCGTACTGTGTAAAATGGGGACACGTGCCTGCCGCAATGTGTAAAATGGGGACACTTTTTCCTGCCGCAATGTGTAAAATGGGGACACCTGTCTGCCGCAATGTGTAAAATGGGGTCACCTGTCTGCCGCAATGTGTAAAATGGGGAATGGGGACACTTGCCTGTCGTACTGTGTAAAATGGGGACACTTTTTCCTGGATATGAAATTTATGTTAGAAAAGGCAATTTTTCAGGTAAAAAAGTTCTGAAAGAGAGATATATATATATATATATATATATATATATAAAATATTTTTATTCATTTATTTATTTATTTTAATTATTTTTATTTATTTATTGTAAAAGAATTTTATTTTATTTTTTGCGGGGGTGGGGGGTGTCAAATGACTACCTTGCCCCGGGTGACAAAAATCCTAGTTTCGGCCCTGACAGTATTCTGTGCAGAGAGCTCTGACGAATAGAGCTCCCTGCAGCAGCAGAAGCTATGCACGATCGCGGATTGTACTGAGACGGAGATTCCGTCTCTGAAAACAAGAATTTGCCTAACAGGGGGGTTTTCTGTGTACTCAGAAACTCCCCTGCGTGCACCACTGACTGTAGGTGAGTGATAGGAAGAGGCCATTTGTGGGTGGCAACTGACCGTTTTAAGGGAGTATCCGGAAAAATGCAGACGGCCTGAAGCGTTTTCAGGGAGGGTGTCTGACGTCAGCTCCGTCCCTGATCAGCAGGATTCTATCACACTGGATAAGTAAGTCCTGGGCTGCGCAGAGACTGCACAAAATGATTTTTGTGCAGTTCTGCTACATGTATGAACGCACACTTTCACAGCGATTTTACCCTCCCCCTGTAGGCGGCGACCAGTGCCGTAACTAGGCATTTTAGCGCTATGTGCAAGAAATGACATTGGCGCCCCCCCCCCATGTAAGACAGGGGCAGTGCGCGCCGCAGGCGCGCGAAAAATATATAGGGGCGTGGCTTTATGGGGAAGGGGCGTGGCCACAAAATAATAGCAATTCATACTATGGTGCACAGTAGTCTCCATTATTCAAATTACGCTGCACAGTAGCGCCACTACACCAGGTAGAGCCCCTTTTATACATTACGGCAGACAGCGTCCCCCTTTTTACACATTACAGCAGACAGTCCCCCTTTTTACACATTACGGCAGACAGCGTCCCCCTTTTTACACATTACAGCAGACAGTCCCCCTTTTTACACATTACGGCAGACAGCGTCCCCCTTTTTACACATTGCGGCACCCAGTCCCCCATTTTACACACTGCGGCAGCCAGTCCCCTTTTCACACATTGCGGCAGCCAGTCCCCCTTTTTACACATTGCGGCAGCCACAGTCCCCCTTTTTACACATTGTGGCAGCCCCAGTCCCCCTTTTTACACACTGCGGCAGCCAGTCCCCTTTTCACACATTGCGGCAGCCAGTCCCCCTTTTTACACATTGCGGCAGCCACAGTCCCCCTTTTTACACATTGCAGCAGCCCCAGTCCCCCTTTTTACACATTGCGGCAGCCCCAGTCCCCCTTTTTACACATTGCGGCAGCCCCAGTTCCCCTTTTTACACATTGCGGCAGCCAGTCCCCTTTTTACACATTGCGGCAGCCCCAGTCCCCCTTTTTACACATTGCGGCAGGCAGTCCCCCTTTTTACACATTGCGGCAGCCGGTCCCCCATTTTACACATTGCGGCAGCCAGTCCCTCTTTTTACACATTATGGCAGACGGTGTCCCCCTGAGAGAGAGAGAGAGAGAGAGAGAAAGAGAGAGAGATATACTTACCATCTCCCCGCTGGCAGTTAGGCTCCTCGTGCAGCTCCCTCTGTGCAGGCATCGGACAAGGAGGAGGAGGGAGGGGGAGCAGGGAGCCGCAGCAGCGCTATTTCATTGGTAGTAAGCGCCGCTGCAGCATCCCCCTCTCCTTCCGTATTGGCTGCCCGGCGCTGCTGTGGATGCTGGGATGAAGGAACCGCATCCCAGCATCCACAGCAGCGCCGGGCAGCCAATACGGAAGGAGAGGGGGCTGCTGCAGCGGCGCTTACTACCAATGAAATAGCGCTGCTGCAGCTCCCTGCTCCCCCTCCCTCCTCCTCCTTCTCACCTGCCCGGCGCTGCTCTGTGCTCTCTTCTCCCTCCACAGCGCGACGGCGCACGGCGCACACAGCAGAGGCGGCATGTAATGAGTCAATTTGACTCATTACATGCCGCTGGCCGTGCGCCCTCAGGGCAACTCGCTGTGTGCCAAGCCCACTTGGCACACACGTAGTTACGGCCCTGGCGGCGACTATCTGATCGTAGGACAGCAAAAAACGCAGCCCAGCGATCAGATCTGAATTAGGCCCCATGTGCGGTTGCACAGATAAGAATGGGCACAAGTACGGCTAGTGACAGATTTATTGTTAGTGGAAATAAAGGTTTACTGCCACCAGGGAGCTAAGTCAACGATTAGTAGAGTGTCAGCCTGCTGGCCAATAATTCAGCAGGTGTCTCATTACGGTCTGTAGGTCAGTAAGATGCTTATGAATCAGCTTTGTCCAAGAGAAATAACACCAAACTTTTTATAAATTGCAGACTGGGGGTCATTCAGGTGCGGTTGCTCCCTCAACCATCAGTGCAAAGTACAGGTTTTTGGTACTTTGCGCATGTGTAAGACCTGTTCTACGCATGTGCAAACAGGTCCTACTGCATAGGGCACAGCCTGGCATCAGTCTTTGATTGACAGTCTGATGCCATTTCAGGGGCAAGGAGTGGGCGGTGACGGCCTACGTTTGTGAAAATGGAAGTGTATCGACGCCATTTTTGGGGGTGGGAAGAGGCCAGGGATCTCCGTCGTAGGGTGGTGATTTCCTGGACCCTGTGACGGGTGGCTTGTGCGGCACATTGGATGCCGTAAGCCGCCCGATGGTAGGTGGTTTGATCCGATGCTGCGTCCTAGAAGTGCAGTAGGAGGCGTCTGCATGTAATAGACGCTTCCTGCTGCATCTACATATATTGCTATCACTGTTGCTTCCAAGGAATCAGCAGTGATCGCTAAACCAACCGCACCTGCATTATCCCCATATCCACAACAGATGATTGCAATGCCCTGGATCCATGCAAACATGGAATGATTATTCTCACTAATGGCGGCTGATTCAGAGTTGCTGCGACTGCTTTAGCATCTTCTGCCATATTCGCACCTGCGACTATATACTAATGCTTGTATAAGTCCTTTCCTGGTGTGCAAGCATGTATCTGTGCAAGGACTGAGATGCCCACTTTGTGGCAGGTTCTCCATCAGAGTATATCTTCCAATGCAAGTGATTAAGCGTCTGAGTTTGCAACCAGTTATCCGACACAGTTGCGACACTCTCAATACATGCCCATAGGAAGAATAGCCACCACCCAGGAACGCCCAATGCGTTTTTGAGACTGTGAGTGTGAATCACTACAGCGACGCACTGCAGGTCACATGAACTGTGTGACTTTTTAGCAACCTAGTTGCATGCGCAGTAGGATAAAATCAAACTTTTGCGCGAATATTTGAATTGCGTGCAACTCAGAAACAGGCCTGTGTTGTCTGTTATCCGGATGATAGATCGACAGTGTCTAGGTCGAAAGTAAACAGGTCGACATAATATGGTCAATATGCATTAGGTCGGCAGGTACAAAAAATCCAAAAGAACAAATAGTCTACAGATGAAAGTTCGACAGGTTCAAGAGGTTGACATGACAAATGGTTGACACATGTTTTGGTTTTTTTCTTACGTTTTCCCAACATTTTCTTGATTTACTATCCATGTGGACTATGACTGGGAATAGTAACCTGTAATGAGTGAGTGAAGCGGCAGCAGAGCGAGACCACATTGCCTGAATCGAGCCAGTGAGGGTACATGTTCCAAGTGATGGTGGTGACATATTAATTATCAAACATACAATATTTGACCAAATGAGTTATGGCAATGGAGCTTTGAGAGGTCACTATAGCAACATGATACAGGGGCCAGAAGTTAAAAAAAAAAAACCCAGGCGCAGGGTTTTACTATTCGATTGAAGGACCATCAGAGCAAGTCTGATTTTTCCTTAAATCATTAATTTTAGGAAACATCACCAGGACTTGCTCTGGCACTCCCTGAGGACTAATTAAGCAATTGGAAGTTTCCAATTAGCTTAATTAGTCTGTAATTACTCACCTTCTGAAGTGGTGTCTTCTCCTTCACTGTTGGAATCTGGTCCTCTGCAGCAGCGGTGAGTATGTGAGGTGTGTGTATGAGTGTGTGTGTGACTCCCGGTGTGTGTGACCCCCCTGTGCAGTGTCATCCTCACTCGGAGACAGGCGCTTGGAAAACTACATCTCCCAGCAGCCCTTGAGTCTGCCAACAGCCCCAGAGCCTACCAGCAGCCCCCAAGAATGCCAGCAGCCCCCTCCCCAGTGGGAAGATGGAAGGGAGACCGCCGGGAGCCGCGGAGACCTCCTGACATTTGATCACCTACGTAACAAAAGTTTAGTAGCTGGTGACAAAGGAATTGTATAGGTCATGCAACAGCTGGGGTTTTATTTGTTTGGTTTATAGCCTTGAGAACATGCTATGGGGAGAATCCATTTATCCTCGGTAATTTACAGACGATAATGGATTTGCGGAGGGGCTATCCAAATAACCTTAACTATCCCTGATGCCGGCACTTATCAGGGGTTTGGTTTCAGGTGGGTGAAGCCAAATCCTGAATAAGCAGGCCTTTTTTCAGCGATCACGGCTGTGAAAAGACATAGGTCTGCGGCTTATTACAGACCCTATGTATTTTTGCTCAAAAAAGGGGAATTTTTGTGCTTAACAATAGGATACCAGCAACAAAAAAAAAAAAAAAAAAAAGGCACAACATTTTCAGGGCTAATTATATACCCCCTATATTGTTTATTATTATTATTATTATTATTATTAATAATAATGATACTGTATTATTCATTGTTTAAAGAAAAAAATGCACAGATAATGTAACAACTGTATTTGGCATCTACACTATCCTTTTCCCCTTCTGCTAAATCATTATGAGTTATACGGTAAGTGCCAGCACCAAGGAAAAGGGTTTGCAATTAACACAAAAATGCTGTACTCCAAAAATATATAAGTAGTAACAAATGGACGATGTAACAACCCTAGATGTAACCAGTTGCTTGGGGTTTTTTTTTTATTTTTTATTAATTGCTTCATTAAAGTCACTATGGTTGGGAAATAAAAGAATATAGGAACAAACCATGGTCTCAGTGACATATCTGATGATGGAAATATGAAATGACCACTGCAGCTTGTCCTGTTACATCATCAGCCTCATGTGAAATGATTTACATTAAGGTTCACATTTCTCTTCAAGTAAAATGGACAAGAGTTTTACTGTAAACAGCAATAAAGATAATAAGTGCAATATCATTTTACCACATCAGCTTTTTACAACTTGTTATTGTCCCTCCTAACCATGCTTACATATCCCAATACGACCTATGTCACCTGAACTACTACTAAAAAGATGCAATAAATATACAGAATAGTAGGGCTGTACTTAACAGATAGCCAATACTTACAAATAGGGAAAAAGCCTACAAAACCTGTGGCAGTCCTTATAAATTGGGAACAGTTTGTAACTATGCCATAGGTGACTGAAATTGACCCATTTTAATTTAATGTGAAAATAAATGGGAACAAAGTAGAAAAGCAATGTGTGTTTGGGTGAAGTGTAACACGTTGGTACAGTTGGTATGTATTCTGTAAGTTTCTGTCACAGCTCTCGGATGGATAGTATGTATGTTATCCATAGTAGTAGGATTTGCCAATACCCAGTGCAGAGTCGAAAGAGTTGTTGGTTCTCACCAGCCAGGGATCCCTGCAAGGAGCTTTGGGGTTTGCAGGTCACGGCCCTCTGACTGGGTCCCTTGGGCTGGTGAACACTGGGGGCCCTGGGGTCATGTATCAAGACTGACTGCCGTTAGGCATGATGGAGCATAGTTGCCACAACAGGGTCAGAACCAGACATGCAATGTGGTATCAAGGGTCGGGAAGAATTAGGTCCAAGGAATAGCCACGGTCAATATTAGGAATCACTAGACGAAGAACCAAGGAAGCAGACAGAGACATACAATATATCCTTCATCCATCCATCCACTAATGACTAAAGATGAAACATGACAGATCGCATTACACAAATTTGCATAAAAAACATAACTAACTTGGGAACTGAGAAATGTAATAAATATTGAACTTTGGCTTAAAAATCCCCTTTTACATGCTCTACTTCTGGGCTCAGGTAACTTTCATAGTAACGGCGGGGAAAACTGACTAAAGTTCTGGATATATAATGAATCCCTAGTTTTTCCCTTTTTACATCTATAGTAAACCTATCCCCCTGCCAATTCTATGTATTTATGTTGATTTTTTTGTTTAGTCTGTGCACTTCCACAGCTTTGTCATTATTGTTTTTATTATTTTCTTAGCTCCTTTTCATTGTAGTAAAACAATTAAAATAACAATCTTTAAAAGAAGAAAGTGTCCCCAATATACATTTCATGATAAATGAACACAAAGGGTTACTGGTTGTTCAGCTAGAGATACTGTAGATTAGGGGAAATGTTGCAATACAATGTGGGCTGATAAGGTCATTTACGGGATGGGCGATTATTAAAGAGAAAGTGAAAGCTTGAGGACTGTTGGTATTGCAGAAATAGCACAAGACAGCTCCATTTTGCATCACCCTTAAAATATGTAGCATAGTAGACTGTGCTCTTTGCTTACAAAGTAGGTGGGAGTTGATTTAAGGGTTTAGTGTCCACATCTGGAACTTTTGATGAGCCACTTATAAATAATGACAAGGCTGAACCAAGTTACACACACATAAAGGAGAGTTCAATTGCACGTGAGGTTTAACAGGCTAAAAAACCTTGCGTACCTTGTGCCCAAGCTCGGATTACCACGGGTTTGAGTGATACTTGCGGTATCCAATTTAAAAAAAATGGGTGTGGGACTTTCAGTGCTGAAAACCCCATGATCAGAGTAAAAAATAAAAATAAAATGGTATTGCACTAACCTGGATTAGGCGATCCTTGTAAAGATAAGTTCTTTGACCTATATGTTAGCAACACTACAGTCAACTTGAAAAAGACGCCACATGCCATTGAAATGCGTATAAAAAAAGTGTTGTTTATCATTTGGCGCAACAGTCCACTGTATGTTGATGTGATAACCCACTCTTAGGGTATCCCTTCTCTTTGGTTACACCAGCTGCAGCCAGACACTGTAAGGGTTAAAACCCTTTTCATCTGGTTGCTAAGCAACCATAGCACCTGGGAGAAAAATGTGTATAGCACTAGGACCCTGGGCTTTCCAGCAGGATCCCTGGCAGAGCGGGAAGCTGGTAGTTCTCTGATTGGATATAGTCGAGTGTGGAGAGAAGCAGGAAGGAGAGCTGCCGAGAGGAGAGAGAGTGAGCGAGCAGCGTGGCAAGAAGTGGGACCCGGTGAGTGTGTGAGGAGTCATGTGCAGAAGTCCGGAGACATGCTGCACTGAGAGAGACCGGGCACAGGGAGGAGGACGGAAGCCTTTTGTGTGTCCGGAGAGAAGAGACGCTGACAACATCAAGCGGCATCGCTGAGAAGTCAGGAGTGGGCCTGGCAGCTGCTGCTGAAAGGAGTCCCAGGAGCCGTCTGAACCTGGTACTCATAGTCCACACAGCCTGTGCCAGCCCAGGGAGACTGCCCCTGTGTCAGCACCGCTAGCCTGACCTCCCCAGTGACTGTCACCCTTCACCTCACGTGGGGATTCTACTTAAACCCTGATTGAGGGCTGTCCCCAAGCAGCCATCCGGCTACCTGGTTCAGAGTACCAAGCAAGGATAGGGTTTGACCCTAAGGCAAACAGACTGCCTGCAGACAAACTGTGCTATTACTTACTCCACAGCGCCC